>NC_090989.1:43337348-43640378 GCF_041146395.1 Eulemur rufifrons
AAACTTCAACTAGAGAAAAGAAAATCAAAGTAGACAAAAAGAAGGAACAATAAAGATAAGAGTGGAAGTCAATTAAGTAGAAAACATACAATACAGAAAATTAACATAGCCAAAGCTGGTTCTTTGAGAAGGTCAACAAGTTTATACACACCTAATGAAGATAGCAAGAGAGCAAAAGTGAGAAAGAGAGAACACAAGTTACCAATATCGTGAATGAAAGCAGTATTATCATTGTGGATCTTAATTGTTATATAACAATAAGAAAATTATGAGCAACTTTATGCCAACAAAATTCAACAACATTGATTAAACAGAGTAATATGTGAGAACTTAAGTAGTAACAAGGGACTGAATATGCAATATCAAAGAATGAGGGCAAAGCAGGTTTTTGAATGACCAGGTGCAGAAAACACAGAAAATAGGAGGAAAAAAATTTCACCAGCTAAAATTAGAGCATAATACAAACTGAAATGTTATTAGATATTTTCTGCTTGTAGGCAGATTAATTTTTAATTCTTGCTGCTAGAAGCTACAAGTATAAACAGAAAAGGTGGAGCTGTCTTGAATGAAACCCTCTTGGAAAGTAGAAAGTTCCTGTCACTCACAAATAGATGACTGTCCGTTAGTTAAATAGAAATCTTGATTATAGGATCCTAATCTGATTTAAGAGAAACTCCATTGAGTGAAAAATGAAAATGAAAAACTACCAGAAACAAAACTTTCTCAAAATACCAGATAATAAAAGAATATTTTATTTGCTATTAAAAAGCTACCTAAATCATATTCCATTACCTATAATGACCTATTTCTGACTATAAGAGTTGTTACTTCATATAATTTTCTTATTGGTCCCCCCCAAAAAAAAACATAGCAATGTTTGAATATGAAATGATGATACTGTTAATAGTGATATGTACAATTGTATTTGTGTTAGATGGTTTGAGATGCTTTTTCAGGCCACAATAGTCCATTTTCAATGTACTAAAACTAGTTTCATAAAATTTTCCATCTCAACTTGTCTTACATTAGAGTTGTATTTCAATTTTTGCGATTTTTAAATTTTTTTTTAATTCCAGCATATTATGAGGGTACAAATGTTTAGGTTATGTATAGTGCCTTTGAGATTTTAAGTGGGAAAATTTCTTAAGTGAAAAAAATTCTAAAATTTAAGAGCTTTACAATGATCAACTTTAGACACATAGTGTTAAAGAATAATACAGGAAATATTTATTTTCTCAATGTTTTATTGTAAAATATTCATAACATAAAATTTACCATCTTAACCATATTTAAGTGTACAGTTCAATGGTGGTAAATGCATTTATAATGTTGTACAACCATTACCACCATTCATTTCCTTAAGTCTACTTAACTTGTAAAACTGAAATTCTATACCCATTAAGCAATAACTCCTCATTGCCTCCTACTCCAGCCCTCTGGCAGCCACTCTTCTACTTTCTGTCTCAATTCTGACAACTCTAAGAACCTCACTGAAGTGATCATTCAGTATTTGTCTTTTTGTCACTGGCTTATTTCACTTAGAATAATGTCCTTGAGGTTTATCTGTGTTGTAGCAGATGCCACAATGACCTTCCTTTTCCATTATCTTAGTCCATTTTTGCTGTGATAACAAAATACCACAGAGTAATTTATAAATAATAGAAATTTATTTCTTACAGTTCTGGAGACTGGAAAGTTCAATATAACATACAAAATATGTGTTAATCACTGTTTACTGTATTCTTACAGTAAACTAGAAAAAGAAAATGTTATTAAGAAAATCATAAGGAAGATAAAATATATTTAGTATTCATGAAGGAGAACTGGATCATCATAAAATTCTTTACCCTCATCAACTTCTCATTGACTAGGTTGAAGAGGAGGAGGAAAAGGAGGGATTGATCTTGTTGTCTCAGGGTTGGCAGAGGCAGAAGAGGAGGAGGAGGTAGAAAAAGAGACAGGAGAGTCAGGTACACTGTGTAACTTTTATTTTTAAAAATCTGCATATTAGTAGACCTGAGCAGTTCAAACCCATGTCGTTCAAGGGTCAACTGTATTTCTGTCCTTTTCTATTTTTTTTTTCTATTTACCTTATAACTTTTTGTCCCTCAGTTCCTACATAACTGTCTTTTTCTGTGTTTATTTTATTTTTTGTAGTGAAATCGTTCAACTCTTTTCTCATTTCCTTGTTTGTATATTCTATAGCTGTTTTCATTGTGGTTATCATGGGGATTACCTCTAACATCCTAAAGTTATAACATTTTCATTTGAATTTATACCAGCCTAACTTCAATAACATAAAAATCTCTGCTCCAATACAGATCTATCTCCACCCCCTTTTAGTTATTGTCACAAAATTATGTCTTCATACACTGTATGCCCCAAAACATACAGTAGTCATTCTTTTAAATGTATTAGCTTTTTAAAGTATATAAAACAAAGTATGGAGTTACAAACCAAAGTTATGAGAATACCAGCTTTTAGAGTAATGATTGTTTTCTTTAGTGTACTGGTTTCTTAAATCATGTAGAAAACAAAACATGAACTTACAAACTATTGTACAATAATATTAGCTTTTAGAATTGGACATGTATTTACCTTTATTGAATTTTCTTTTTAATATGACTTCTAGTTACTGTGTAATCTCCATTCATTTTACCCTGCAGGACTCATTTGAGCATTTCTTGCAGAGCAAGTGTTAGTAGTAATGAACTTCCTCAAGTTTCTTTATCTGGGAATATCTTAATTTCTCCTTCACTTTGAAGGACAGTTTTATTATATAAGGAATTTTTGGATGACAGTTTTTTTTTTTCTTTTTGGACTTTGAATATTACTGTCTCATTGCCTTCTAACCTCCAAAGTTTCTGATGAGAAATCTGTTGATGATCTTATTGAGGATAACTTTAATGTGTGTCTCTTTGAGTTTATCTTGTCTGGAGCATGTTGAGCTTCTTGGATGATTATATTTGTGTCTTCCATTAAATTTGGAGGATTGTCAGCCTTTATTTCTTCAAATAATCTCACTTCCCCTTTCTCTGTCTCTTCTTCTTCTGAGATTTCCACAGTCCATATATTGGTCAGCTTGACGGTGTCTCACAATTCCCTAGGCTCTGTTCACTTTTCTTCAACCTTTTTTCTGTTCCTCAGACTTGACAATTTCCATTCTCCTATCCTCAAGTTTACAGATTCTTTCTTCATTCTCAAATCTGCTCTTGAATCCCTATAGCCAGTTCTTTAATTCAGTTGTTGTACTTTTCAGCTACACATTTATTTTTGGTTTCTCTTTAGGTTTTCCTGTCTCTTTATTGATATTTCCAATTTGTTCATAAATTGTTTTCCTAACTTTCTCTAATCTTTCTTTAGTTCTTTTAGTGTCTTTAGATAGCTGTTGTAAAGTCTTTAACAGATGTGCCATCAGATCTTTTTCAGGGAGCATTTTTGCTGATTTTTTTTCTTTTGAATGGATCATATTTTACTATTTCTTTGCATGCCTTGTGATTTTGTTGTTGAAAATCGGATATTTGAATCTAATTATTGTGTTAACTCTGGAAATAAGATTCTCCCCCTTCACCATGGTTTGTTGTTTTTGTTATTATTTTTTGGTTTTGGTTTTTTGAGTGCTGTAGGCTTGATCAGCCTGGAGTGTAAACTTGAGGCTTTCTCAAGTCTCTTCTGAACCTATGCATTTGTCTCAGTATGTGTGATCACTTTCTAATTTCCCTTTATATAAAGTAGCTTTTGAATGTCTTAGTCCTTAAATGTCAGGCTCTCAAAAGGAGAAAAGGAGAAACTTGAAGAGGAAAAAATGGTACCAAACCCCCTTAAATCTCCTTGAAGTCATTTCAGCCAGTGGGGGCCTGTTTGTCTGAACCTCTATGATCCAAAGCAGCAATTAGCAATCAGAGCCCAGATCCCTGATATTTGGAGTACACAGTCTTTTTTGCCCAGCCTGGCTCCCACAAGCTGTGTGCAAGGCTGCTCTAGAAACAAGCGCACAGCTGCCTGCTGCAGGGCCAGGGGTGGGGAATGGTTAGCTGCTACTGTGCTAAGATCTGAAATTGACTGAAATTAACTGCAATTTATCATCCAAACCTCCCCCTGAATGTTGCAAGCCTTCAATAGACTCCAGAGTTCCAAAATAGTTACATCAGCCAGATTTTGCCAGTGTTAAGTATTGCCTAGATGGGGAGACAGATTTCTGGTGCTCTCTACTTCACCACCTTTCCAGAATCCTCTGTATATTGATTTTTGGTATCTTTTTACAGATTTAATGAAAACAGAGTTTTAATATGAATTTTAAAATTTCTTCAAATATTGTCAATGAACTTGGTCACACATTTTGTAGCATTTCATTACTTTTCATATTTTGTGTGGTCAGAATAGTTTTCTACTTTTTTTTTCTGTTTTGAATGAGGTCATAAGAAAGGATGAGGTCATATGTCTTTGTTTTTCACATTGTGAATTTAATAAGAGTATGACCATATGAATTTTGCTCTATTTGCATTATTTAACTTAAACTGCATTTGGTTAATAGAATTTGAGAAAATAAAATATATTTAAAAGATAATGTATGTAACTCTGAATGAAATCAAAGGAATCATCTATTTAGGACATAATGTCAGTATATTTTTTGGTATAAAGAGAAAAGTAATTAAGTAAGCAAACAAAAACATGTATTTTTCTTGTCAATCTTTGCTATCTCCCCTTATCCATTCCCTAATTACTCAGCTAGTGTCCATGCTAAAGTGCTTCTACACATGCTTATGTTGGCCCTATTAGCTCACTGAGGCTCACTGCGCAATGTGTCTCTGTAGGAGACATTATTCATCTCTCTTCCATCAATAAGATGTGCCCTTTTGAGTTGTTTTCCCAGTACTGTAATTGTGATGCACCTTACTGAATTTTCCATCCAATGGGGAGTAGGGATTACTTTGTTTTTATGCATCTAGTGGGAGTCTCATTCTTTTCTGTGTAAACAGCACAAAAATTTCATAGGTGTGTATCATTTGTGGCACAAACTGTGCAACCTGCCTCATTAATATGTACACCTAAAGTTGCTGTAACTATCAGTAAGAAACTATGTTAATAAATAGCTTTGCTTTTTTTCACCTGCTAGGCTCTAATAGCATCCCCAAAGTAATCTTGGTCTAACAGCTTGAGTCTTTTGAAAAAAACGATCAAGTGATCAATTCTTTTTAACACTAAGGGGTAAACTTCAGTGCTGTGCAGGATGCCAGGTGCAGGAACAGTTGCCATGAATAGCAACAGAAATTTAATATAAATCATGCAATTTAGCTTATGTCTTAAGCTGTTTTCTGTTGCTTATAACAAAATACCTGAAACTCGGTAATTTACAAATAAAATAATTTATTTCTTACAGTTAAGGAGGCTAAGTCCCAGGTCAAGAGGCCACATTTTGTGAGGGCTTTCTTGCTGGTGGGGACTCTGCAAACTCTCAAGGCAGTGCAGAGCATCACACAGTGAGGGGACTGAGCATGCTAGCTCAGGTGTCTCTTTCTCTTCTTATAGTCGTCCCACCCCATGATAATCCATTAATCCATTAATTCATCAATCCATGAATGTGTTAATCCATTCATGAGAGCAATCACCTCTTAAAGGACCCACCTCTCAATACTGCCACATTGGGAATTAAATTTAAACATGAGTTTGGGAGGGGACAAATGTCCAAACCATAGCAGCTTGGGTGCATACTAAAAGACTTTTCTTTTTTTTTTTTTTTGTCATTACATCATATCTGAAAGAAATGAGGCAGTGAACCTAAAGCAAATCAGGAAGTTGAACTAAAAATATGTTTTTTTTCATTCAGAAAATATTTCTTAAACATCTCAGATGTGCTAAGCTATGCTAGGCACTGAAGATAAAGCAATAAATAAGGTTGACAAGGTCATTACCATCATGGAATGGTCATTTTGGTAAAGGAGAGAAACAACTGCTGACATAACTAATCATTTAAGTACAAATTGATAAGAAATAAGATACAGTGGAGTATTTCAATATGCAACAAGAGCAAATAACTTGAAGATTTAGATATGTTTCTCATTTTCACAGAAATTAATGGGTCTGAATAACTTTCCATTGGGTTTGATAGAGATTAATGTATATCATTTTGTTATTTAGCATTGCCAATTGATGTATCTATGAGCATGCCCACATGCATTTATAAAAGAATTCTTTTAAGTCATATATCTATAATAAAATCACAATACATTATAACTCAAAAGTCTTTGTTATTAGACATAAAACGCTTTGCATGCAATATTTAGAATTAAATTTCAGAAAATGAGAAATTAAGGTTTTCATAATATCTATCATTTCACATTTATTACTTTTTAATGCACTTTAGGCCAAATAGTAATTTAAGAATATAATTTGTATATAATGTTTATGGGCGAAAAAGATTTCATTTTTATGATTTCAGATTTTTTTCTTTAATTTTGGAACCTTAATATAATGTGTTAATCTTATTTAGGTATGCTTTGCTTTATGCTACTTTCTGGAAAGTACAGCAACAAGAACCCTGTGGCTTAATTGAATCTATAGTCAAGTAGTCACACATTAATTAACTTGAAGGGAATTCTATTGAAATATGCAAACTACCAAGTAAAGGTGTCAGTTTCATTTTTTATTTTAATCAGATGGTCTAATCTGTTATGGTGCTTGTGGTCCTAGTTAGTAAAGTAGAGGGATGTGTGAAAGTTCATTAAGATTGATTTAATACTTCTGAAAAAAGAACAAAGCCTATGTTTGAAATAGAAGTAATTTAGTTATTTATTTATAGAATTAAAGGAGAATTCACTGTGGTTATACTTTGTAGATTTTTCTTTGTGTGTGAGTGTAATTTATTTAGTATAGGAGGTAATTTGGAGGTGTTAATCTTTAAGGTTAAAACTCAGCAGACAACAATTCTTAAACATCAGATGCAAGATGATTTAATAGAAGATATCAAACGTGATAAATATGCCACATTGCCCCTCATTATATATCAGGAAAATCTCAGGTGCTACAAAGACAAAAGTAAATTATTTCTACAGGTTATCCAAGCTTTTTTTTTTTTTTTTTTTTTTTTGCTAAAATCATAACTAAGGTTTTAGCATGAAATTGAAGTGTTAGTTTATAGGATAGCCATTGGCCTGGGAATGAGGATACCAGGATTATACATCTCACAAATTCCCTCCAGTGTATCTATCTCATTATAAAATAATGGATAGGTTAATAATTAACCTCAAGTCTATTTTAGCATGAAATTTTATAATCTACAGCAGCATACTAACTTGTTTTTTCATTTCTGATTTTTATACATTTTACTGTTTAAAAACTACATTAGCTATGGAAAACACTATGGGGGTCCTTCAAAAAATTAAAAGCAGAATTACCATATGATCCAGTAACTCCACTTCTAGATAAATACTCAGAAGAACTGAAAGCAAGGACTTGAACACGTTTGTACACCAATGTGCATAGCAGCGTTATTCACAAGTAGTCAAAAGGAGGAAGCAACCCAAGTTTTCATCAATGAACGAATGATTGGGTAAACAAAGTGTGGTATATGCATACAAGGAAATATTATTCAGCCTTATAAAGGAAGGGAGTTCTGACAAATGCTACAACATGACTGAACTTTTGAGGACATTATGCTAAGTAAAATAAGCCAGTCACGAAAGGATAAATAATGTATGATTCTACTTATATGAGGTACGTAGAGTAGTAAAATTTATAAAGATAGAAAGTAGAATAGTATTAATAGTTGCCAGAGGCTGGGAGAGGAGAAAACGAATTTTTGTTTAATGGATACAAAATTTTAGTTTTGGAAGATGAAAAAAGTTTGGGAGACGGATGACAGTGATGGTTGCACAGCAATATGAATGAACTTAATGCCACTGAAGTAAGAGTATGCTTTAAAATTGGTTAAAATGGTAAATTTATTTCATGTATATTTTACCATGGTAATAAAAGAGTCCTGAATTAGAAACTTTTGAGAAAAATTGTGAGAACACAGAGAAAGCCAGAATGGAGTCTAATACCCAGTAATTATTCTTTGAGGGCATTGTACTCTGATAGACCCTGTAGGTGTAATCGAAACCGATTTGTTTAAGTTTTAGTTTTTTTCTTTTACAGTTGAAATAAACAAGAATTTCGTCCATACTCTGCTATTATAAGTATTTCAGGAGACATCAAAAAAGGCAGGGTGAACTTGAGGTATAGGTAAGAAAAGGGCAGAGGACTATTTTTTATATGATAAGGTTTCTTAGAATTGTGTCACAACTAGCAAATTTTCAAGGAAATAATCTAACCATAATGATTAAAATCACGTTGTAACAGAATATGTAAAAGATTTATAATATGAAAACATAATTTATTTCCATGCAACTCTGAAGCCTTGAATTTAAATGAATATTTTTTTATCATTAATAACAATTTAATTTTACAGAATCAAAGAGTCTAACAGTATATCTTGTTAGATACAGTATGTCCTCATAATGTATACATTATTTCTTGTACAATGATATGAAATAATATGGGAAATATTCATGATAAATTATTAAGTGAACAATGCAAGTTAAAAACAACAGTTTCATATTTTTTTCCCCACCCCCCCTTTCCCGAGTCAGCACCTTCAAGTGTTACCACTCCCCAAACGGTGCGCAATGCACTCATTGTGTAGGCATACCCCCATCCCCTCCCCCACCCCCCACCTCAGTCTGATGTCCAATTGGTGTCGTTTTAAATGAATATTAACACAGAAACTATAAGTATTAGCCCTTAGCAGAATCAAAAGGCACTGATTCCTTAAAATAAAGTTCCTTTTAAATAATGTATAATTTATTTTGAAATTTGTTTGGAAAATATATACAACTGTTATGTACTGATAATAATTAAAAATTTAAAATTAAAAAATTGTAAATGGGCCTGATCGTTTTGGAAATCACTTCAAACAATTAATGAAGTGTAACTTAAGATTTAAATTTGGCATGTCCATCCTAAACTATTTTTAGCAACTTGTCCATTGCAAGAAAATACCCTCTATCAGATTGATGTAGGCTTTAAACAGGAGAGTTTAGATGTTTAGGTTTCAAAATACTTCATTGAATACAAAGACATAGGGAGAATTAACATGCTAACAAAAAAACATTATTAATTATTTGGTAACTGGAGAGACTTTACTAAAGCTTTGATATACAGAATGCATTCATGGAAAATTAAAGCTGTAGATTACTTATTTGATAATGATTCAAAAAGAAATGACTTAAATTTTATGTTAAAAATCATAATCACAATCATATTTAGAACTGCTACAATACAATATTGAGTTTACTTAGAGACATTTTAAAGACATTCCTTTACATGGAATAAAGATATCCCAAAGCAATTGAAGGCTCAGCAGTAGATGAGTTTCAGGCTCTATAATGTTCTATTTTATTTCTTCTAAACACTACCCTATTGACATCATTAGCAAAATATTTAAAATACTATGATGGAAAAAAAACATGATGACATATTAATAGATTATATTTCCTACTCCTCTATTTGCAGTAGTGAACACAAGGTCCATCATATAGTCCTATAGTTTTTATATAAAGAATCCATGGCTGAATTTAAATAAAAAATAACTTTCGATTTTCGTACTTCAGTGAGAGGTTTTGTTTTGTTTTTCAATAATTATGTCTTATAAGATAAAAAAGAATCTTACCCTTCATGTGGAGTAAGATTCATTCACTCGATAGAGATAAACTCTTAATTGCTACAATATGGATTTTAAATTTACTGTTACACCATCAAAATTTCTCCTTCACCATAGTTATGGAAACATACTCAAAATTAATCAGACTATCTGTACATTGTCTGAAAAAATTGAGTATGGCATTATTTTGGCTTATATTGAAAGACCACATTGACTGAAGGCCATTCTAACTATTTGTGATTCATTGATCCTCTGCATTTCCATCTAAATCTAGGTATTCCCATTTTCCTGGTCTTTTTAGTGTTCTGGGCAGTTTTCTTGTAAAAATGATAAGTTAGGTGGACCACTTTTATTAGTTAATTAATTCAACGTATATTTATTCAGCACCTACTATGCATCAGGCAGCATCCATGGTGTTGACATCAAGCCACTGAGTAAATCCAGTAGGCAACAGTTTAAAATTCTCCAGTTATGGAACATTTGAAGAGGTGAAGCTGTCTTTTAAAATTAAGAATTAGATTGGATCATTTAGATAACTAATGAAGATGCACTGTGGTCATATGCCCACATGTGGAAATGCTATATCTGAGTGGGTTTATTGTTAATAGAGTAATTAACATTAGACTGGAATTATAGCTAACCACCATGGTATACACCATTAGTTTTTTGTGACTACCCTATGAAAAGAAAGGAAATACTGAATGAGGATATGCAATAATCAGAGGTGATAGCAAAGCCAACAAAAAGTGTTCGGAAAAACATAACAAAACAATAGACCATGATTATTCAATTATGTAAAATATGAAAGCACTAGATTGTAAGGCAGAAAACGTGGGTATATGCTACCTCTTACCACTGTTTGAAAACGACAAGGCCTTAAATCCCTCAAATTCATTGAATTTCACTTCTGTCCCTGTGAAAGGAAAATAAGAAGAGCTGGCATTTACTGAGCACTTCCCATATGCCAGGAACTATTCTCAGTGCTTAAATGTATTGATTCATTGAATTACCACAACACCATAGGAGATATTCCCATCCCCTTCTTACAGATGAAGAAATGGTAGTAAATAAATTAGGAAATTATCCAAAGCTACATAGCTGATAAGTGGAGACTCTGAGATTTGAACCCAGTAAATCTTACTCCAGAACCCATGTTCTTAACTTGTAAGTGCTTTTGTGAGCATACATATGAGATAATAGAAATGAAAGAGCTTTGTACTCTATTATGTTACGCATACTAAAATAGAGTAATATAGTATTATCATTAATGTGTGAATGATTAACACTACTCTCCCTGTTTTATTGCGTACTCATTTTTAAAGTAAATAGAGAATAAGTTGACTCCCCAGATCAGATGCTCCAACCCAGCCCACTACGTGACTGTACTGTATTGAGCTGTGAGGATAGCGAGGTCCCAGTACCTCTTTCCCGGCTCCCTTCCTGGATGGTGGTTTCTGGCTGGCTGTGTCCCTGGGGGGCAGGTCACTGCTCTTTTCCAGGCAGCTTCCCTCTTTGACTCTTCTTTTTGTTTTCTGGTGAACTGTTCATTGCATTACTTTAGGCCCAAAGGTGGTAACAGTTGTTTTGGGGGTTTGTTTTTGTATTGTTTTTTGTATTATTTCTTTTTGTTTCTATCACACTTATCCCTGTGGTTCCCCTATGACTTGTCCACACCTTTGTAAGCAGTCCCTTTTATAAACCCTTCCTAAATTATTCCAATTTGCATATACTGTTTATTTCCTATTGGTAACCTAATTAGTATGGTATACTTGCTCTTAGGAAGCATTTTGGGAGGTTTCAAGTAACATTGTCAGGATAATACAACTAATGAGAGCATCTATGCTGAAAAGAATAATAATTAAATATTCCAGTGAAGTTTGCCTCCACTTTAGACATAATATCTTAAAAAATCAATACATTAAAATACAGAAGGCCACAAATAAAAAGTAATATAGTGTGCATAAACACAGCCTGACTATATTTTTCTAATTTTCTACTTTCTTATGTAACATACTTTCACACTTCTTAAATAATTCATATATACTTTCACAAGCTCAAGGTTCTGACTTCAAAGCTCAAAATTTACATGTTTTTTGTTTGACAACATTACCATATGTTGGTAAACACTGAACCCATCTGGAATATTTCAAGCCTTTCCCTAATAATATTATAAAGAATCAAATGCCAGAAACTACCTGTTTTTCTGAGACAAATACCAGTTAATCTCAGTATGAAAACATTTTAATTTCTATGGTCTTCATTATATTTTATTATTTGAAAAATGAAAATAGACTAGTATATACACTGACATTAAAATGAGAAACTATATCATTTTTATTTCTACTAAAATATAGTGCATGAATAATTTTGAAACATATTTTGTTCTTTATAAATATACATCATTAATATAGCAAAAGAAGTCAGCAATACTTCATGTATAAATTTACTGAATTTGAAAATATAAATGCCTATGCAAAGATAAATAGCACTTTTGTTTTCATGAGCCATATTGCGTAACTAATGGTTTCCTTTTTTATCTTGTAAACCATACATACTAGTCAAAGCTAATGAAATATATTTATTGGGTTTATATTTGCTACGTTTTTATTTATTGAAGAATTCAGCCTGTTTCAGTGGTGATATGTCTTCAGAATGAATGAATTAATAAAATGAAATATAAAAGCCTTTTCAAAATTACAACTTCATCTACCAGTTAACCTCTTTAAAAATCTCTAGAGAGGCATACAATAAAGCATTCATTCATGCATTCTTTCTACTTATATGCATTAGGTGCTTATTATATGCTAGGCACAATCCCAGTTGCTTGTGATAATGGTCAACGTTATACTCAAGTGGGAGGAAAACACGATAAACAAGTAACTAAATGAATAAATATTTACTCATTGTGATTATAGGAGAAATAACCTGGTTGCTATGACAGATCAGTTAGCCTATTTTAGACATAGAGATCACAGAAAGTCTCTTTAAAGAGTTGATATTTAAGCCCATATCTGAAGGTTAAGAAAAAAAAAAACAGCCAAAACAAGAAAAAGCATAGGCAATAGCCTTGAGCTGGGAAAAGAGTTTTCCATATCTCAACAGAGGACAGTTGTATCCAGATTATAGTGAATGATGAAGCCAAGTGTCATAATATAATGATGGAATTTGGGGCTCATAGGAGCCGGAGTATTCAGGTAATAAATGTGGATTATATTTTAAGTTCATTGTGGAAGACACTGAAAGTTTTTAAACAGGAGATGACATTAACTCAATTCCCTCTTTAAAAAAATGAGGCTGGCAGTTTTGTGAAGGGGTCAAGTGTGAAAGGAAAAAACACAGTTAGAAAAGTGCCTGGGACTGGTGTGGTGGCAATGGAGATGAAGAAAAGTAGATGGAGTCGGATATATTCTGAAAGTAGACCTGACAGGATTTGCTGACAATGGTTTGGATATGTAGGATTAAAGAAAATGGAGGAATCGTGCTTGACTCCCAAGTTTTCAGCTTTAGCAACTGGGTAAATGTTGATTCCAGTTACTGGCATGGACAAGACTATGGAAGCATCAGCTTCTTGCCTTAATTATGGTATGGTTCTCATCTTGGCTTCCATTCCTTGCTCCTTTGACTTCCTTCTGTTATGTGATCCATGAGTTTTACTGATTGATACAGTAAAACATTTCATGACTGTATTGTAATTTATCTGGCTTTTTAATAACATTTATATACTGATAATTGATGTGTTCTTCCTATATTTTATAAGTTGCGAACAATATCTAGACCTACAGTTCCAATTGTTTTATCAAATTTTGGAGTATATTACTTTTATTTTCAGGTTGCTACTATATAACAACAATATACCAGGTGGAAAAAAGTAGAATTTTTCAATCTTTTATACTTTCCATGAAACTGGTAGCTTTGAGAAAGCAGGGATTATATAACATTTTAGTCCCCATAGTGCCTAATAGAATAAGAAACAAGTTTTTATGGATTTGGAATTTAAAGCAAAGCATTAGTGTGATCCTTTTACTACCCACCCCCTCAACCCCGGCCATTCCTTCACCTTTCGCCCTGTTTTTAGCCATATGGCATTTGGAGTTGGTATGATAGCAAACTCAACCCAAATTGAGGTTTGGCCTTATAATTTGCTACTTGTGATAACTGGTGCATTAACAGAGGCTTTAGTGGTTCCATTTATGAAGATGATTTGATTCTGCCAAGGAAAATACAATTTTCCTGAAAATCAGCACAAGAAGAAATATTAATAATTATTTCTACAGTCATTCATTAATCCATCTAGCACATAAGAATGCTGGCTATATGCCAACCATAGAAATACAAATACAAATAAAATTTCTGACCCCAAACAACTCATAGTGTAATACAGAAAAATTATAGGCCCAACCTATCTCTCTGCTATTTTTTTCCTGCCACTCTTATAAACAGAACTACATTATGAATGCATCCAGCAAGTTAGCTGTACTTTATAATTTATACACCATGTAAGGTCAAAGTATATACAGAAGTGAATTTCAGGGTTCTTGTTACACAATATTTGTTAAATGCTAACTAATAGCACAGTATTAGATAAAATACTATCGAATCTAAAGGACAGGAGGAAAACATATAGTGGCTATTCTATATTAAAGGCTTTTATATTATTGACTTTAACATGTCACACAGCATGATTAAAGAACATTTCTAGCACTTTCTCTGTACTAAACATTGTGTTATGTGAATTATAAATGTTACTTGATTTATATATTTGAAGCAGTATTATATTGCTACATTTACAATCACCATTTTTCAGAGGATAATCTGAAGTTCAAAGAGTTTGAATAAGATCAAGAGTTTGCGCAAGATCATGAGCTAATGAGAGTTGGAGGTGGGATGTAGGGCAAGCAAGTCTAGCTCCAGTCCATTATTAGTCTTTTGATTTATTTCCTCCCTTGGGTACTGGAGAATTCTAATTCCTTTTATTAAATATTTCTGTGATCATACTAAGGAGTGGGGAATGAAGAGCCTGGTTCTGTCTGTAGCTTAATTTTGCCATAGTTAAATATGTTTAATCCATGCAAAAATTATATTTATTTATTCATCCCACATTCATTTGAGGGATCCATAGGTCCTAAAGCCTTTTCATTATAAATACCAAACCCCTCAGAGCATTTTAGCTAATATTAATATGTTTTATGTTATAGGCATAGTAAGTGCAAGCTTTATGTTAATTTCTAAATCCATGTCTTAAAAGTAAGCATATAGAACAAGATGGAGGGAAAGCAAACTCTCATATATTCTGGAGGAACATGTCAATTAGTACAATCACTTTGGAGATCAAGTTTGTATAATAATGTGTACATCCTTCCTGTAATCCGGCAGTTCTATTTTCAGATTCATACTTTAAACAAATCCTCACATATGCCCAGTGAGATGTTGTCAGATACTCAATGCAGCACTGGTTCTAATAGCAATAATTCGAAATGAACCTACATGTTTAAAGGGTTAAGTAAATAATTTTTTGGTACAATCATACAATAAAATATTTTATATAGCTATTAAAATGAATGAACCAGATGTGCATGCATTAACATAAGATGAATTTGGAAATTTATAAAATGTAACACTGAACTAAAGACATAATATACATAATATAATTCATTTTCAGTAACATTTAAAAATCCTACAAACAATCCTATGCTACATAACATATAATACAATATGTATTATATGTTATATATCATATATAGCATATATTATGCATTGTTCCATTGATATAAACACTGATTGTAAACATATGCAAACATTAATAAAAAGATACATACCAACTCCTGATAAATGGTTACTTCATGGTAAAATAAAAGCAAGAGAATTTGATTAAGGATGTTGCAAAAAGTACCCTTTTATCTGGAAAGGTTTTTTTTAGCTACACAAAATCAGATGCAAACTACATCTTTCAAATGTTCCCACTTGTTAAAAGTAGGTGGTGATATATGGATGTCCATTACATTGTTGCACTTTTTTGTTTACTGTATGAAATTTCATAACAAATAGAAGGCTTTTACTTGAATTTTCTTCTTTGAAACATTTTATGATTTATATTATAAAACAGATTTGCCTCTATTTCTGTTAGTAATTTCTGTTTATGAAATGCAATTTTGGAGTGAAAAGTATATTCACAATTCCTACTTAAAATTTGTCTTTTAGGTGAAGTGAATATAATAAAATTAGGTACATTTTGGATAAGATTTAGTTTTTCATTTCTATCATCTTTGTAATTTTAAAAATGTATCGTGTCTATGATCTCCCATTTCTGAAATTTAGCCTTATAATGGCAGCTTAGGCATAAAATATCACTCTCAGCAACAGTCTGTGGGAATAAACTGGTGACATTCCTCTTTTCTGATGAGTCAAGTGGTTGAAAATGTATAAGTTCCCAGTCACTATGATCACATAGATTCCTTTGCTAATAAGGAATGTAAGTCATTTTAAAAGAAAAGGTAATATTAGGGTATTATTCCACAGGTCATTTACTTTTGAAGTCAGAAAATTGATATAAGAATGGCTTGTTATTTGAATTCATCAGCCATAAAGTCAGTAACTATTCAGCCTTTTAGGAAGTAGTATCAGTAATAAGAAATACTGCTTTTGCAATATTACAATGTGATTTGAAAGAGAGAGGTGATCATTTTTAAAGAAAATATCATTTGATTCTGAACTTGTCTTTTATTGCTATCTTGCTTTATATCACTAAGACTTCATATATTGTAGTAAGTTTAAAAAGCCATGAGCTATCTCATTCTATTCTTTTGTGCAACACAAACTTTTTCTCATCTTCAAAAAATTCCTTTAGTTTGATATGTAAAATTGTTGAAAATAATTTATATCAAGTATTTGCTGGATATATAATTCTTAAAACAAAAGAAAATTCTTGGTTTCACTGTTAGATCCATGACTTTTGTTTTTTACTAGAGGCAAAAGTTTTCAAAGCTTTTTCAGAGACCAAAATATATATTCCAATTTTATTTTCCTTTACTTAAGAAAGTAATAGCTATTTGAACTCCTGCTTTTCTCAATACTTCCTATATTCTAGGATCATTATATATTTTAAATATTAAAAAGAAATAAAGTACTAAAGCATAAGGCAATGTTCCAAATCTCATATACCTCTCCAGTCTTATTTCTAAATTAATTCCCTCTTTCAGCTTCCGGTATCCACAAGTACTATCCTAATTCTCCTAGTTACTCAGACTCAGAACCTTTACCCTTCTTCTATCTTTAACACATTCACCCTTTTACCTACTAATCATGAATCAGTTACCAAATTAACCATCCTGGTTGGTATCTGTTATTACCTCTCTTTCCTAGGCCCCCACGGCCTAAAGCCTGGATTACTGCAGTAGTCTTCTAGATATTCTCCATGGTGCCATTTTCTCCTCATCTTGGCAAGCCAACTTACACATTACTACTTTTCTTGAAATTTTCACTACTGGATTTAAATATTTACCTTGTTCTTTAAAGACATATGCAACCTCTGGTTGGCTTTCAAGACTGCATGGTCTTGATCAACAGTTCTTATTCACTTAATGCTTTTATAAGACAAATATTTATTGAAAACCTACCATGCATTAGGCCTATTCAGGTACTGGTACACAACATTGAACATGACAAATGTGGTTATTATTGTATGACCTTCTTTACTCTCTAGTTTTCCTATTTCTCCACAAAGTAAAGATTCTCATTTTCAAATACAAAACTTGCCAACTCATGAAGTTTAGAAAACATAGACTATACTTTCTGTGTATACTTGGTCATCCTGTTACATAGGGCTCTACTTTTCTCCTTGCATAATAAAAGGAAGTGTATTTTTTTTTATTTCAGTTTATTATGGGGGTACAAAAGTTCAGGTTATATATCTTGTCCATGCCCCCCCATCCCCCTGAGTCTGAGCTTCAAGCATGTCTATTCCCCAGACAGTGCACATTGCACTCATCATGAAGGTATACATATATCCCCTCCCCCACCCCATCCCCCCAAGTCAGAACTTCAAGCGTGTCCATTCCACAGACAGTGTGCATCGCACTCATCATGTAGGTATACACCCATCCCCTCCCCCCACTCCCCACCTCTGTCCGATACCCAATTGGTGTTATTCCCAAATGTGCACTTAGGTGATGATCCGGGAAACCAATTTGCTGGTGAGTACATGTGTTGCTTATTTTTTCATTCTTGGGATACTTCAGTTAATAGAATGGGTTCCAACTCTATCCAGGAGAACCAAAGAGATGCCATATCACCGTTATTTCTTATAGCTGAGTAATACTCCATGGTATACATATACCACAGTTTAATAATCCATTCACGAATTGGTGGGCATTTGGGTTGTTTCCACAGCTTTGCAATTGTGAATTGTGCTGCTATAAACATTCGGGTGCAGATGTCTTTTTTATAGAATGACTTTTATTCTTCTGGGTAGATGCTCAATATTGGGATTGCTGGATAGAATGGTAGGCCTACTTGTATCTGTTTAAGGTATCTCCATATTGCTTTCCACAAGGGTTGCACTAGTTTACAGTCCCACCAGCAGTGTATAAGTGTTCCTGTATCTCTGCATCCACACCAACATGTATTGTTTTGGGACTTTTTGATAAAGGCCATTCTCACTGGAGTTGAGTGATATCTCATTGTGGTTCTGATTTGCATTTCCCTGATGATTAGAGATGTTGAACATTTTTTCATATGTTTGTTAGCCATTCTTATATCTTCTTTTGAAAACTTTCTATTCATGTCTTTTGCCCACTTTTTGATAGGGTTGTTCGATTTTTTCTTACTGATTTTCCTGAGTTCTAAATAGATTCTTGTTGTCAGTCCTTTATCTGATGTGTAGTATGCGAAAATTTTCTCCCATTTTATAGGTTGTCTGTTTACTCTAGTGACTGTTTCTTTGGCTGTGCAGAAGCTTTTTAATTTGATCAGGTCCCATTTATTTATTTTTGTTGTTGTTGTGATTGACTTAGGGGTCTTCATAAATTCTTTGCCTAGGCCAATGTCTGTAAGAGTCTTTCCTACATTTTCTTCTAGAATTCTAATAGTTTCCAACCTAAGGTTTAAGTCTGTTATCCACCGTAATTTGATTTTTGTGAGAGGTGAAAGCTGTGGGTCCTGTTTTAGTCTTCTACATGTGGCTATCCAGTTTTCCCAGCACCATTTATTAAATAAGGAATCTTTTCCCCAGAGTATGTTTTTGTCTGCCTTGTCAAAGATTAGATGGCTATATGAGGATGGTTTTAGATTTGGATTTTCTGTTCTGTTCCACTGGTCTGTATCCCTACACTTGTGCCAATACCAAGCAGTTTTAAGAACCACAGCCTTGTAGTATAGTTTGAAGTCTGGCAAATTAATACCTCCAATTTTGTATTTATTACTTAAAATTGCTTTTGCTATACGAGGTCTTCTCTGATTCCATACAAAGTGTAAAATTATTTTCTCTATATCTGTGAAAAATGATGTTGGCAATTTAATAGGGATTGCATTGAATCTGTAGATCACTTTGGGAAGTATAGACATTTGAACAATGTTGATTCTTCCGATCCACGAGCATGGTATGGTTTTCCACCTATTTACATGCTCTGTGATTCCCTTCCTCAGTGTTCTGTAGTTCTCCCTATAGAGATCCTTTACCTCTTTAGTTAAATATATTCCTAGGTATTTTATTTTGTTTGTTGCTATTTTGAAGGGTATTGAGTCCTTAATTTGGTTCTCCGTTTGGCTGTTATTGGCATATATGAATGCCTCTGATTTGTGTGTATTCATTTTATAACCTGAGATTTTACTGAATTCATTGATCAATTCCAGGAGTTTCTTGGTTGAATCCTTGGGATCTTCCAGATATAACATCATATCATCAGCAAAGAGTGAGAGTTTGATCTCTTCTTTCCCTATTTGGACTCCCTTGATTCTGCTCTCTTGCCTGATAGCTCTCGCAAGGTCTTCCAATACTGTGTTGAAAAGTAATAGGGATGGTGGGCAGCCTTGTCTGGTTCCAGTTCTAAGTGGGAATGCTTTCAATTTTTCCCCATTCAGAATGATGTTGGCTGTGGTTTTGTCATATATGGCTTGTATCATTTTTCGGTAGGTCCCGTCTATGCCAATTTTTTAAGCATTCTTATCATAAAAGGGTGTTGAATTTTGTCAAATGCTTTTTCTGCATCTATTGAGAGTATCATATGGTCTTTATTTTTGCTTCTATTTCTATTTATGTGGTGAATTACATTTATAGATTTGCATATGTTAAACCATCCCTGCATCTCTGGGATGAAGCCCACTTGGTCGTGATGGATTATTTTTTTGATAAGCACTTGGATTCGATTTGCTAGGATTTTATTGAGAATTTTTGCATCTATATTCATAAGAGATATTGGTCTGTAGTTTTCTTTTTTTTTTTTTTTTTTGTTGCATCCCTTCCTGGTTTTGGAATCAATGTTATGTTGGCTTGGTAAAACGTGTTGGGGAGAATTCCATCCTTCTCGATATTGGAGAATAGTTTATGTAGGATGGGCACCAGTTCTTCTTTGTAGGTGTGGTAAAATTCAGGTGTGAACCCATCTGGACCAGGGCTTTTCTTATTGGGAAGGTTTTTTATTGCTGTTTCAATTTCAGATCTAGATATTGGTCTATTCAGGAATTCTATTTCTTCCTGGTTGAGCCTGAGAAGGCTATGCGTTTCTAAAAATTTGTCCATTTCCTCCACATATTCCAGTTTGTGTGCATAAAGATTTTTGTAGAATTCATAGATGATATCATGTATCTCTGTGGCATCAGTCGTGATTTCTCCTTTCATGTTCCTGATGGAGGTTATTAGAGATTTTTCTTTTCTGCTCTTGGTTAGTCTAGCCAGAGGTGTGTCTATTTTGTTTATCTTTTCAAAGAACCAACTTTTTGTTTTATTAATCTCCCTGATGGTTTTTTTTTTTGTTGTCCTTTTCATTTAGTTCTGATTTCACCTTAATAATTTCTTGCCTTCAGCTGGGTTTGGGGTCAGTCTGTTCTTCTTTCTCCAGCTCTTTGAGTCTATTCATTGGGTTGTCTATTTGTAAGTTTTCTGTCTTTTTGATATAGGCATTTATGGAAATGAATTTTCCTCTCAGGACTGCTTTAGCTTTGTCCCACAGATTTTGATAAGTTGTGTCTCCTTTGTCATTTAATTCAAAGAATCTTTGATTTCTTCATTTATGAAATAATCATTCAGGAGAAGGTTGTTTAACTTCCATGACTTTGAGTAGGAATGAGAATTTCTGTTAGGGTTAATTTCTACCTTTATTCCGCTGTGATCTGAGAAGATGCATGGTATAATTTCTATTTTTTTAAATTTTTTAAGACGTGCTTTATGTCCTAGGGTATGGTCAATCTTAGAGAATGTCCCGTGAGCTGATGAGAAGAATGTATATTCAGTGGATTTTGGGTAGAATGTCCTGTAGATGTCAGCATTCTATTTAAGTCCATTATTTCTTTGTTTATTTTCTGTTTGGAGGATCTGTCCTGTACTGTCAGTGGGGTATTAAAGTCTCCAACTATTACAGTATTATCTATCATTTGGTTCAGATCAAGTAGGGTTTGCTTTATGAATCTGGGTGCACCTAAGTTGGGTGCATATATATTAAGTACAGTTATGTCTTCTTGTTGAACTGTGCCTTTCACTAGTATATAGTAACCATCTTTGTCTTTTATTACTTTTGTTGGTTTAAAAACTAAGTTATTGGAAATTAAAACTGCCACACCAGCTTTCTTTTGGCTACCATTTGCTTGAAATATTGATTTCCACCCTTTTATTTTCAGTCTAAATGCATCTTTTGCAGGTTAGGTGAGTTTCCTGAAGACAGCAGATACTTGGTTTGTGTTTTTTTAATCCATTGGGCCAGTCTATGTCTCTTGAGTGGGGAATTCAAGCCATTCACATTTATTGAGAGAACTGATAAGTGGGACAGATTTCTGTTCATCTTGTTGGGTAGAACTTCATTGCTATGTTTTCTCTCTTGAGCCATTGTGGTAACTGGGATTTGATCTTTAGCTCTTGAGTAGTTTTACATTTGTGGATCTTTCTTGTGCTGGACTGTGTGTAACTCTCTTTTGAGTACTTCTTGGAGGGCTGGTCTTGTCTTGGTGAATTCCCTCAGTCCTTGTTTATCTGAGAATGTCTTAATTTCTCCTTCGTATAGAAAACTTAGCTTAGCTGGGTACAAGATTCTAGGCTGGGTATTATTCTGTTTCAGAAGAGTGAGAATGGGACCCCAATCTCTTCTTGCTTGTAAGGTTTCAGTTGAGAAGTCTGGCATAATTCTAACGGGCTTTCCTTTGTATGTTACTTGTTTCTTTCTCCTTACAGCTCGAAGAATGGTCTCTTTAGCGGATAGTTTGGTCAGTCTGATGACTACGTGGTGTGGTGTTCTCCTATTTGCTATGAATTTCCCAGGGGTCCTTTGAGCTTCTTGAACCTGTATATCTAGAGTTTTGGCAAGGCCTGAGAAATTTTCCTCAATTATGTCTTCAAATAGCTTATCCAACCCTTGCTTATTGTCTGCTTCACTCTCAGGATTGCCAGTAACTCTCACGTTAGGCTTCTTCACATAATCCCACATTTCTTGTAGACTCTGATCTTTTCTCTTATTTCTTTGCTCTATCTCTGTGACTGACTTATTTAATTGGAAGGAGTTATCTTCGATCTCTGAGATTCTTTCTTCTGTTTGATCTACCCTGCTTTTGAGACTTTCCACTGTGTTTTGTAGCTCCCTGAATAAATTCTTCATTTCCAGGAGTTCAGTTTGGTTTTTCTTCAATGTTTTGATTTCTTTAGTGAATTTTTCTTCCAAATCCTGGATTTTTTTTTTTGTGGTTTCTTTGTGTTGGTTATCCATTTTTTTCTTGTATATTATTCAGCTTGCTTGTAATCCATAATTGAAATTCTTCCTGTGACATGTTGCTATTTTGAATCTGGTTTGTGTCAATTGGTAGAGAGCTGGTATTCCTTTTGGGGGGCAAGATTTCTGTTTGATTCTTTATACTCCCCGTGTTCTTTCACTGAGCCCTTCCCATCTGGATCAATCGTTAGATCTCTCCTTACAGCTTTAGTCTGAATAGCAGTATGCCTTATACTCTGTTATTTGGCTGTGAAGTAATCTAGGTTTGTTGCTTCCTTTGTCACTAGTAGGAGCCTGTTGTGTATTGTTTAGAGTTTTTCTACCTCAGTTGGGGGGGCTGCTCCTGATGGGTCCAGCCCCAGAGGATTGATTTGACCTAAGACCAGATTGACAAGTCACTGTGTTGTGGACTTTTAGTTAGCAGCCAGGATTCACACTAGTTGCAGGCAAAAAGTCTCTCTCTCTCTCTTTTGTTTTTATTTTGTCTCTTCCTCTAGAGAGGTGGTTTCTGCCTCTTTCCGCAGGAAAGACAGTGGCTAGGGGGAAAGGGCTGTTCCCTCGCTCACCCAGTGCCCCAGCTGCTGCAGCTCCCATGGGCAAAGGTCTGCCCTACCCCTGTGTCTCCAAGGTCCAGGTTCCACACTCATGACTGGGGAAGCAGTCAGTGTTCACACAAGGGCAGGGGTCCTAGAGAGGGTCCATGGACTAGGGAAGGCAGCCGTCCAGGGAGCCACCGAGCACCCTATGGCTCCGCAGTGGCCAGGATGTGGACCCCAAGATGGTGACTGCCCACCCGCAGATTACTGGCGCTGGGGGTGAATGTTCAGGGTCAGGTAGGCACCAGAGCCGGGGGCCTGGCAAGCCCCCTCCCGGCGCAGAACTCCTGAAGTACAAGCTGTTTCCCGTTAATATCTCCTGTCCACAGAGTTCATACAAAGCCAGAGCTCTTAGTGTGGGTCCATGGACTAGGGGAGGGAGCCGCCTGGCACCCTACAGATCCACAGCGCCTAGGCTGTGGACCCCAAGATGGCGACTGCCCGCCCACAGATTGCCAGTCTCCTCTCCTCTCCACAGAGCCCCACGTCTCCCGCGGCGATTCTGCACCAAAGTCAGGACGGTCCCTAATTGAGTGGGTGTGGAGGTCAGTGGGGAAACAAGCCGCTTTCCTGTGGGGCTGAACCCACCTCACTTGCTAGTGAGGCGGATATAGCCATCCCGCACTCCGCTCTCTGTTGTCCCTCCTGCACTCTCCAGATTTTTGTGATCTTATTTCCCGTTCACCTCAGTCTTTTCTTGCTCTCTGTGTCCCACACTGATTCTCTGCGGATTCACACCGCCGTTCTTGCGGGGGAGCAATCCTCTAGCGTTGTGGCAGGCCGAGATCCATGCCTTCCTCTCCAGGGACACAAATCCAGGAGGTCACCTCCACTCCACCATCACAGGATCTCCAGGAAGGGTATTTTTTAAAATATAGCTGAGGTAATCATTAAACTATTCTCTCCCACTTCTGTTGTGTCTGATGTAAGATTAGCCTCTTCCACATCAGCGAGAAAATACCAGTGAGAAGAATTTAGTGAATTCCATAATTATTAGTATGTTAAACTATAAAACTAAATTGCAGCTTTACCACGTTTTCTTTCCATTAACTCCTGGGTCAGGGTGAGATGGGGGAAGGGATTGAGGTGGCAAAAGCTATCGAGCATAATTTATTCTGTTATACTGTTTAAAGCGACATTTTCTTCTTGTTTTTATTTCTTTATACCACAGGCAAATTAATCATTTTTTCTAACTTTAAAGAAGAAAATTAAGGACATATTTATGAAAAAATATGGTAAGCACATCTTATAGATATATATATATCTTAACTTAATTTCCTGAGAAAATTTTAGTATCATGTTAATAAATAAAACTGTTTTAAATATTTGAACCTTTACTATAGATATAAAATTAATGCTTGAAATATTAATAATTGAATACTACTCAGCAGCTAAAAGGAATAAATAACTAATACATGCACCAATATGGAGGAATCCCAATTTAGTATGCTGAAAGAAAAGAAAAAAACCCATATAAAAAAAGGAATATGTACTGCACGATTCATTTATATAAAATTCTAAAAAATACAAACTAACCTATAATAAAAGAAAACATTTCCGGTGACAGTGGTGAAGGAGAAAAAGATTGCAAATGGGATAAGAGTAATCTTTTTCAGGGAATAAAAATGTCCTGTATCTTGTTTATAGTGATGGTTTCACAGGTGATGAAAACATGTATCAAAACTCATCAAATTGTACAATTTAAATATATACAGTTTATCATATATAAGTTTTACTTCAGTAAGGTAAAAGGAAAAATATTAAATTTTAATAATTTACCCTAATAGTAATGGAAAGAGATTCTAAGATAAATGTGATTCAGATTTTTCCCTCCAAGGTACTAATTTTATTAAAACTAAAGTATAGAATTATTTTGAAAAGACAAATAGAACTATATTTGGAAGTATTCAAAATGAAATAAGCAGGCTTCTGATTGGAAGATCATCTGGCTAATAGAACTTGTTGACTGTGTGCTCTAATTTCCCATTAAAATATCTATAAAGCAGATATAAAAACAAAATAAGGAAAGAAAACACACAGGAATGAAGTAATTTAGGGCTAACAGTATGTTGGCAGAAACTGAAACATTCTCTAAATCTCTAAAGCAGAAAAAACAAGATCGAATAATCTTATTAGTTTATTTGTCTGAAAGTAAAGAGAGCTTTTAGGCTTTCCCACTGTCTTATTTTGATTCAGAATTGCAAGGTCTAAAGCAGAATGCTGGATAGTCATTTTTGCACTTATGGATGTTGCTTTATTGAGACAGAAAAACTTCTACCCACGTCATTACTTTCTGCATTCATCAAGGGATTTACAGTCTACAGAAAATCAGGAAGTAAAGAGAATAATCCCAAGAAATGATGAATTATGCTGGAGGTGATGTAGGGTAGACAAGAACATAAGTAATAGTATTTCATGATTCTATGATACAGAGTCCATATTTTCAGACTGCCAAATACTCAGACCATGGGAATAGGAGAATATTTAGTAGAACTACACCTGATAAAAACTGTTGAGAACCTGAAAATCCAGGCACATCCACCTGTATCATAGCTCTGGATCTAAGTAAATCAAAGTAGGATCCACAGGGGAAAAAAGTGAAACAAATATGATCCTCCTGCATTGTATGTTGCCAAAGCTTGGAGAGAATTCATTCATTCAAAAGATAGTTAACAAAAACAAAAGCCATCATGTGACCAATTAAAAATACTTCAGATCTAGGGAGAAGGATGTAATATAGATGATTATCAAGCAGTTCAGACCTATGAAAATCTTTTTTCCTATAGAAACTGGAAATGAATATTAGAAAAATATTTAAGATTTTCAAAAGGTTGTGCTTTGATCTCAGAGGGACAAAAGCATAAAGTGAAAAAAAACTGGATATAAAATGAGAGGTAGATGATCTAATTAGAGACAGCAGAAAAACAATGCTTGATCAAAGATAATAAAAGTTGGCATGAGAGGAAATAACATGCAGAAATGAAAAATCAAACTAATAATGTGACAGACAAATTCACCAAGTTCATCCAGAATTAAAGCAGTGAGACATAATTTCATGTGAGAATGGAGAACAATTCTAGTACATTGGTGCTCCTTAGGAAGAATCTAGGAGTAGAGAAGAAGCTGTAATTGAAAACCAACCTAAACTCATCATCCTGAACTTTAATATCTGATCTGTCTGAAGAATTAAAAGATCTTCTGCATTCATATTTGCCTAGATATGATCTGAAAGCATGTTTTCTTTAGTACATATATATTCAACACAAGGATTTAAAAATATATCTTGTAGGTTTTGTGATAAAAAAGTTATTAAAGAAAAGATAGTCAGATTTATACTCAACTAGAATAAACTCTAGAAGGTGCTGACTGTATTTAGAGTTCTTTAACTTCTAGAAATCACTGACTACATTAAGAAAGGCATAAAATACACACATTTACCTGTGTGCATAAAATTGTGCACATAAAATGAGATTCATCGTTTGCCTAAAGCAAACCCACGAATCTACTTAGGCTTCAAGTACACCAGGTATTGAGGGGGTAAATGGTGTGATACAAGACTTTCATGCCCAAACAAGTTGCATTTCTTGTGTGAAGAAAATGGAAACAGTCTGAGATATGCAATGAATACCCATTTACTCTTAAAAAAAAAAAAATGCTTTCTGACACATTTCAGGTATGAGGTAAATCAAATTTAAAAACTCAAATAGGCTAATCATAGAATATTTTAAATGTATAACTCATCTAAGAAAATAATTTCAATTGATTTATGTAGCAAAATAGTTATCTTAACAATATTGTAACAGTGAAAAAAACTTTAATTTCCTTTTTGGATATGTTAATCTGTCTGAAATAGCCAATCATTAAAACATCTGCTTTATAACTTATCACAATTTCAAAGGTTACCACATATAATGTATTAGTTTTATTTTAGCATAGTTTTATTTTATTCATGATTGTAAAGGCAACTTTCTATTCACATCGATGCTTTTTCTCTTCAATCTAGTAAATTGTCCTTTCATGACTATGACATTTTCTTCCTGACCTTTATTATTAATTTTAGACTATATTGGATTTAACATGGTATAGGACTTCCATTAATTTTCAAAATGTTTCAATCTTGTAATACAAATATTTTAGTTGACTTATATTTACCAAATAAAAACAAAAAAGTAAATTTTAATAGCAATATACTTGAGAACATTTGAGCTAAAAGAAATATGTAAGATAAAAATTTTTTAAAATACATTCTTACATAAAGTTTCTGAAAATATTAATTAGCATAATAAAGAGAATAATAACCTGTTTATTTATTATTGATGCCTATTATTTCCCAAGCATTGAGCTAGTCACTTTATACAGATTCTATCACTAAATTTCCCTTAATAACCTTATTAGGTAGACATCATAAGTATTCTCAGTTTATAGAAGAGAAAATGAGGTATAGAAAAAGTAGGTGAATTGCCAAGAGTTAAGCTGCTGAGCCAGAATTCAAAGTCAAGAAAATCTAATTCCAGATTAGATTTTTTGAAATCCTATATTATATATGCTATTAAGTATGAGATGTCACACTTATGGAAAAATCAATTTATCCTGCTTTCACTTTATTCCTCTGTCTTCTCCACAAGAACCATCAGGTAAATACTCAAAATAATTTTTTGATTTTCAGCAAGTGAGAACACTAGCAGGTTTAGAGGTTTTGCTGATGTATATATCATATGCAAATGCAACATTTTGTGAAGACTTAGAAATGTTAGAAAAATTCTGGAATATCAAATAAACATGCCTAATTAAATTAAAGAAACTTTAGTAGGTTATGAGCTGTGGTTATTTTTTGGTTGACCACCTTATGATCCCTTCATCATACAGGGCCCAGGAGACTGCTTAGCACTTAACCTAAATATTGGAAGCATTTAATGGAGAAATCATTCTGTTCTCATTCAGATAAAGAGAATTAAGTTATTCATTGTTTTATCTTTATTTTTCATATATCCTCTCAGATTTATATTAGAACCAAGATAATATTTATTTAAAAATTAAAGAATGCAGAATTTGATTTTATATACTATAAATGCCTATAATGTTAACTATTTAGAAATGTATGTTTTAGATGAACTATTGTATGGATACTGAGCATGTTTTAAATGAAAGTCTGATACATATACAATATTAGCAAAAGTTTTAAATTACAGTAACTGATTTTGACATCCCCAATAAATGCCAAGAAACATAGCTTTTACAGCAGGTTCATGGAAATGTTCAGATAAAATATTTATGTAATCTCTGCTAAAAAGAAAAGCCTCTTATGGTCTTGTTTGACAGAGGATGACCTTTGCTTCAATAAGTTCCCATCTTTGCTGTATCTTAGTGTTTATATACCCTGCTTAGATGAATAAAACATAGCATTTTGTTCTTTGTGTTTGTGAGTATATGTGATAATTAATTGAAAGGAAGACTTTGAAGTTTTAAAATAAAGTAAATGGGTTAAAAAAAAGGCATTAAGGAATCTTTGAAGATCAATTTCCCAGCAGGATATTTGTCAAAGCAATTAGGATCCACCCTGACTTGGGCATACCCAGTAGTGCTCAATTGATGTGCTCTTTCAAATAACTAAAGCATTTTTAACTTTAGTGATCTGCACTAGTCAGACAGTCAGCTACCTCATGGTTCATACAGAAATGGATCAACAATTGTTATATAAAAAAAAAATACTATGAGAATAATATAAGTAAAATATAATCAGTTTTTAATATCATAAAATCAAAACAAACAGGGAAACATGAATTGGATGATTTTCAACCAAATGTATAATATAAACACAATCTAGTTTCAATTTTACTACATGTGCTTTTACCTTTAGTCCTTGTATTCCTTGAGAAGAGACATAATACTGATTTATATACATAATACTGATGTATATTCAGAAAATAGTAATAATTAAGATAAACAGGAAGTCATCTACTCATGTCCTGAGGATCTAAAAGTGTGCTAGGATGACCATCAATTCAACCACACCCTTTTAGCAAATAAGTATCATCTAGTCTGAAGGAAAGGGCCACATTAATTTTTCAGGTCCTAGGATATCATCAGTGCATTTAATCAGTAATTTACTAAACAGGTAGGGGTTTATTCTGTAGTATTGAAAGATTAATGAGGACCTCAATATGTTGATAAAGAGAATGCATTGTAGACTCATTAATATTTTTATAATGGCATATTTAAAGTCATATGAAATTTGATTTTAATAGGGACACTGACATTGTATGTCCTTGAACAAGGAACAATTGTACCCCTGTTGTGGGAATTATGTCTGTCTTCTGCCAAAACTCTCTGACATATATTGATACTTCTAGAAACATTGGAAGAAAGGCATTGACCATATTTGATTAACAAGTATCTACGAAATTATAACAAGTAAAATGCTAAATTCACATTGTTGACACTGTTCATTGAAAACACATGCACTGAAAATTAGATTCTAGCATATTGGCATGATTTGTTGCCTAGTATTTTCAATTAATCAAGTACCAATGGATGGCATGAAATTTTTATGTATGTTCAGTAATGTGCAATTAACATGATCTGGAGAATTCCAAGAAAGTATATTAGTGTGAATAAAGGTTTAAATTTCCTGGACTTATCTTCTAGGTTAGTATTCCCCAAAGTATTTCTATAGAGTATTAGTCCTATGATATGCTTTTTAAAAAGTGGTCCCTTGGTCAATTAAGTAAAGGGAATGTGCACTCTATATTACTGTACTCACCACGGACAAAGTGGAGTAGCACATTAGAAGCTCTGATAATTTCCTCAATAAGAAAACATTTGGCTTTTTTTCAATCTAGGTTTCCAAAATGTATTTAACTGTAGAATCCTTTACTTATGCAGTGTTTATTAAAATTCTAAACATATAATTTTCTGGAAAATGATTCCCAAGGTAGCAAATGCATTTACCAGAGATACTCAAGTTTGAAAAATATCTTTTGGGAAATATGTGGCAAAACTTTCTCATACATGGAGAAATGTGGCTTTTTAGTGTATGGAACATGTAAGTTTTTCCTGGATTTGTAATGTTGACCATTCCAAAATCGTCTATAAGATTAAATGACCATTTAAAGTGTTTATTCAATGTTGTCTTTTGTCTACAACAATAATAATGGCTGACTTTTTTGAGTGCTTGCAGTGTGTCAGTCTTAATTTTAAGTGCTTTAAATGAAGTGACACACTTTTAAAATGAAATAATATATTTATTCCTCACAGACTGAATGGTAGAGATTATTATTTCCATTTCTTAGAAGAAGAGATTGAGGAAACAGAGAGGTTACATAAATTAATCACAGTTACATGCCTAGTTAGTAGCAGAGCTGGGATTCAAACCCAAGTAGCCTGGTTCCAAGGCTCACATGCTTAAACACAGCACTGTGCTGCCATTTATCAGGAAAGCCTGCGCTCTCTCCCGATACCCTGCCCATCCCTACTCATCTGTAGCTTTAACCTCTCAGTGGTTACTAGCATATCTGGATGAGGAGGAGATCTAGTCTTGCTGCAAAAGTTTAAAAGGCTTTACAGTCCTTCTGACACATGTCCACAACATATCAGTAGTCGATACTAACTCTTGAGTTGGACACAACAGAATAAACTTTTCAAAAGTTAAACTAAGATTTTTTTCCCAAAGTAGTATTCCAACGTTCTGAAAGTTTATGAATATGGTAGCAGTAATAGTTTTCCATTTTATATAACATGAAATAAAAGAAACAAGTCATACTATTTCCCTTCATTTGAATATTCACAATGACTTTGCTTAACCCAAAATTTTTAGTCCTTATTTGAAGATAAAATATCTTCTTCATGGCAAATCTATCAACATCTTCAAGAACAATGTTGAAACCACTCTAAGTCTGACAAATACTGTACTGTGATATGAGCAGCAATATGCTGATAAGTGTTTAAAAACTGGCTCTCTAGAGCAAAAATAAATACATATCTTTTTTAAAAGGCCTGATTTGCAATGTTTATCAATTTGTAGTATAAATAACTTCATCATGGCTGATTTCAAGCTACCAAACTTAACACAGAGTAAAGACGGGCACATTAGTTTCTGGCAAGCTGATGAGAACTGGCTTTAACTCATCATGTGTTTCTCAGTGTTCTCAAAATCTAGTAATACTTATATAAGCATAAAAATCAACACCTCTTTATGTGGAGCCATTTTATATAAGAAGTAAAAAGAGATTTTTTTTAGGAATTATATTCAAGGGTTTTATCTGAGTGTCTTTACTCTATGTGGATATTTGATATAAGCATTGAAAAGTCACATTTGATCCAAGTCACTTCCAACATAGTATGAAGCCACAGACCTTTTTTGAAAATTCCAACATTAGATGCATATCAAAATTACCTATATCCTAATAATTCTAGCTATAACTATTTAAACATACTTTTATCATAAAGACATTATAAGAGAGTCTATAATAAAAGGATATAGTATGAAGGTAGGGAAAAACCACACAGAAACTAATCACATGAAAAGAAAATAGGTGAGAAATTTAGACCCAGGTTTATTTCAAAGATCCACTATCTATATATCTCTGCTCCCTAAATTGTTGTCCTATGGAGTTCTCTCTAATCTCTCCAAATATCTCTTTATCTGGATGTAACTTATACATTACCTAAAATGGTACATTGACACGTGCAACCATTTCAGTCAGTCTCTCTCATGAAAACTTCAGAGCCAACAAAACCATGTACAATTATGCTACTAGCAATGCAGCCATGCCCACTGAAGTGGAACTGTTGGGAAGGAAAAACTTTCCCTCTCAACTATTAGTCCAGTGATTTGGGGTCTGCAAATGAAACTGACAACGCACAAATTAGCATTAAGAAAAGATAGATTTTTATTCACATATGTGAGCAGGAGTTCACAGAAAAATATGACTCAGAAGTGGTTAGAATTTGTGGCTTATATAATGTCTTCACAAGGGAAAGGGAGGAGAGAACTACCCTTATGAGAAAACAAATGATTTTTAAGAAAGATAAATGGGTCATTAGGAGAATAGTTGGGAGATGTGAGAGTTTTTGACAATGCCAGTTCCAATGATTTCTTACCCTCGTACTGACTACTTCTGTCTAGTGATAAGAGTTAGTCTCCCATGGCTGCTGAATTCCTGGGGAGAGGATTTATGATAGTTGAATTCTTTGGAGAGGCTCTGCTTTTAGGCAAATAAGGGAAATTTGGGGGGCAAAAAAAAAAAAACTCTTCACAGAGGTATATTTCAGAGCCCTTCAAACCTCAGCTGGGGAAATTGTGGTATATATACACAATGGAATATTATATAGCCACAAAAAGAATGACATCCTGCCATGTGCAATAGCATGTATAGAACTTGAGAACATTATGTTAAGTGAAATAAGTGAAACACAGAAAGACAAATATCACATGTTCTCACTCGTGTGGGGCTAAATATTAAAAACAATTGATCTCATGGAGACAGAGAGTAGAATGATGGTTACTAGAGGTTGGGAAGGGTATCAGGGAGAGGGGAATAAAGTGGGGCTGGTTAATGGGTACAAAACTGTAGTTACATAGTTAGATAAAATAAAGAATGTTTGATAGGACAGCAAAGTGACAATAATCAACAATAAAGTTAGGGTATACTTTAAAATAACTGAAAGAGTATAATTGGAATGTTTCTAACACAAAGAAATGATAAATGCCTGAGGTGATGGATATCCCAGTTACTCTGATTTGATTAATTCACATCATATGCCTGTATCAAAACATTACATGAACTCTATAGAAATATACCATTATTATGTGCCCAAAATAATTAAAAAAAGAAAAACTGAACTGGACAATGACGTACATAATGTGTAGAGGGCAGTACAGAAACCTAAAATGCAGGGAGATAGGGACTGAATGAGGAAACTTATCTGAACAAATATACTCAGGTTTTTCTAAAGCACAGCTTTAGGCCAAAACATCATTGTAGGTATCTGGGAAACAAAATGTCCAGCAAACAGAGGTCTTTTCTTAGTCAATACATGAGAACAATTATGAGCCTGATAGGCCACTTGTCTTTAAGCAAGGGTTTGGCTTCCTAAGAAGCAGATAAAGGCAACTATAAGGCTACAAATACAAATAAAAGAGAAATTTATACAAATTAGTGTATAAATAGGAAAAAAAGTGGCCATTGATTGAAATTGATCTCTTAATTCAAAGCAGAAGATCCTAAGAATTACAGTAATTCTAAAATTATTAAGGATAGCAGTACATACCTGCGGAATGATGCTCAAAATACATAAAAACTTGATGGCGTCAGCATTAGCCAGATGGAAGAGTGCCACCTGCACACTGTTGACATGGCCATGGCATTGTGAGCCAATTAAATGTCAGTATCGTACACATCAGATATTTCTGTTTCCTTGTTTTCCAACCACTTCTCTTACACCTGATCTAATGTAATCTGAATACTCAGATTTTTATGTGGCTGAATTCCAAATTTTTTAATTAATATTACGTTTTATGTATTTTTCATATATACAGTACAAATAATTTATTATGTGAATTCTGAGAAAACAAATATTTCTTGGTCACATAAACAAACCTTGCAAATGTGTAGAATAAAAAGCTTAAAATTGATTTTTATGCATGTTTTGCCCTAGACATATAATTTAGAAAAAAAAATAAGATTATATAGCACGGTAGGTTGCATTTTAAATTAAGTATAAAATTTTGGCAAAAAATTAGAATGTGATTCATTATGAATAATAATAATTAGAACATATTTAACTTTTTAAATTCTTTGGAATCCTATGAACTTCTGCAATAAATATGGAGCCATGCCATTGTTAACAAAGGAATCACAAAAATCAGGGGTAAAAATGTGACGTATGCCCTGAATGCCTTCGAAACTACTGTGAGAACATGAAGTAGAAATTATGAGCTAGCAGCCAATATGAGAAAACACAAGTTTCTTCTCTGCATGTATTCAATGATTTGTAAACAACAATTACTAACTAGAGAAAATGAGAAGAAAACACAGGGCTCAGCCAGGTGTTACTTTACCTCAGTGATTTACTCTGCTATTTGATCAGTGATGAGAACAAAATCACCCATACCCTCAGGAAGCCATGCATGTTTCAAGGCAGCTGTGGGAGCACCTGGCTACTCGTCCCACACAAAGACTACCTCTGTCAAGAGAGAATCAAGATCTATTCCTCTGAGCTTGAACCAGGAACAACGACAATGAATCTGCTGTTGAATTTCATTATTTCTTTAATGAGAGAACAAAAGCAGTTTCACATTCCAATTTCTGGTAAATTGGCAGGAATACCAGTATCTTCCTGAATCAATGTGACAGGATCATTCAACATTCCTTTGAGTGGCCAGCAGTATAAGCACTTTCTCACTTTCTGTACCTTCTAGAATATACATATGTACACACATTATATATATATGTACACATACACGCATAGACATATACATATATATGCACATATGCACAAATATACATACTGTACTGTGAAAATAGCTTTCACTCCCAAAAGCAATAGAGATAAAAATAATTTGCAGGTTTTAAAATAATTTACATCTAGGTTATACAGAAAATGTTATATAGAATCTTAGGGTAAGTTGCTATACCCTATAAAATCTATGGAATCCAGCAGAAGTTTACCAATTGTTAATAAAATTTTACTGATAAATTGGTATTAAACTGTGGCTTGTAAAAGTGCTATTACAGTTTATGGGATGGAGGACGTGTGAGGATGATAAGAATGGGTTTAGAATTAGTGGAAAGGGAGCATTTTCAACTAATAATCAAATAAATTAGAATATTTTTGCCTTTGTTTTTCAATCCAAATACTTTTTGAAATGAAACTGTTAAGTATTGAAAATTCAAGAAATCCAAGATGGATTTTAATATTATACAATTGAATCACAGCATAATACATTTCAAAATTTTAACAGCAGTTTATATTCAAAACTCTCATCACTTTGAAATAACCTTTCCTTATTTTCTGGCATTACTACTACTATTATATATTATTATTATTTCCTTACATTAGTTCTAATTTTATAAAATGGTGGTCATATCATGGAGTATATAAATTAATTGGACAGTACTCACATCGTGTCCTAGAGGGTTTACAGAACAAAACCGCAGAAGCCAGGGCAATTGTCTGACATGCCCTGAAACAAATTTTAAACACTTTGAATAAAAGACAAATTCAAATGAAAGCTACCTAATGTGTTTTGTGGCACTATACTAGGTTCTAGGGAAGGTTCAGAGCTTTAAATGTACCACAATTGCTCGAGTACTATTTGATTTGTAAGTGCTACATTTAAAAGTTTGGAGTCTGCTCTTTACATGTTATGTGACTGTGGGTAATTTTTTTTCCAGTTTGATTTTGTTTCCTAATTAAAATGAGAGTAACTGTACCTACAAAGCTACAATGTACATTAGGTGACTTATATGCGAAAGAGCACAGGAAGTTAAAAAGTTCAGTACAATCTATTTGTGTGCATTCTGTAAGGAAGAAGAGTGAGAGCTTCAGATAAAGGCAGTCAATTGCTAGATGTCATGAGGAATAGACAGTGATGTTCTAGGAATTCAGACATAAAAATCCATTCCATCTGAAGTGATCAAAGAATTCTTAAGCTAGTCTTGTGTTTATCTTAAGGAAAAATGTAATTGCTGCTATTTTATTTCCTATTATGAATAAAAGTCTTTAAACTCTCTTGTAAATCGCCCAAGGTTATCCATGGGTTGTTTCACAGCCCCAAAATATGATTGAAATTTTGTTGTCTGTTTATGCACCTTAGGGGTACAACAAAAAAAGGAATTGTTTTCCATTCTTGAGATGTCCAGTAAGCAAATCCATAACACAAGTCTAATTTTCATAAAGCTTCTTGATTTTAAATACTTTTGAAGCCAGTGGCCTTTCAGCTAGCTTTCACTGCAATTTTGTGTCATCATGTAAATTGAAGAATAAGCCACATGTATTTCTTTATGGTTATAGCTTATAAATATATTCATGCTTAGGCTTAATTTTTTGAAAAGTATTTACATTTTGAATTATATTTTGGAAACAATATTCAGAATATAACGTGAGCTAAGGCTAGGTTTAGTTAGGCTCTTTGCAATAAAATCATATTCCTTTTAAAGTACTTTCAAAAATCATGGATAATTGTTACTATAATGTAAAAATCAGAACTTACTGGGAAATTTCAAGATTTTTTTTCTTTTTTGCTCTTATATCTAGTTTTACTAGGCTAACATGTGAAATCTTTATTAGCAGTGTGGAGCTAATCCATTCACACTTGTACATTAAAAAAAACCCCACATGTATGATTTGGAAGTATTTGCTATTTACAAAAAAAAAATGGAATCATGACATACATGTTATTTTGTAGCTTTTTTTTGTCACCTCATTTATCACACTTATTTGCCCATGCCTCTGTGTGTGTGTGTATGTATCATTTTTTAAATGTATGGATTTCTTTACACTTCTAAATTTTAAAAAAAAGTAATAAAATTTATATGTAAAATGTTATCCACTCATTATACCAGAATATTTTAAAGATTTATCTTTCTGCAAGCTTCATCACTTAGCTGCTTCCTTTCCACAATATTAGTTAAGATTTTATTCATTTACGTATTAATAGACTTCCTGATCATTTGAATAGAATTTTTCCCTTTTTGGTAGTGTTTAAATTAGCTCATACCTAAAACATGATGCAAACTTTTTTTTTTTTTTTTTTTGAGACAGAGTCTCGCTCTGTTGCCCGGGCTAGAGTGAGTTCTGTGGCGTCAGCCTAGCTCACACCAACCTCAAACTCCTGGGCTTAAGCGATCCTCCTGCCTCAGCCTCCCAAGTAGCTAGGACTACAGGCATGCGCCACCATGCCCGGCTAATTTTTTCTATATATATTTTTAGTTGTCCATATAATTTCTTTCTATTTTTAGCAGAGACGGGGTCTCACTCTTGCTCAGGCTGGTCTCGAACTCCTGACCTTGAGCAATCCACCCGCCTCGGCCTCCCAGAGTGCTCGGATTACAGGCGTGAGCCACCATGCCCGGCCGATGCAACCTTTTTGTTGAACAATCAACTGAGGTCCAGAAGTTTCAAACCATGTTCAAATATAACAGATATTTATAAATTCAAAATCTACATAATTTTGATATATAATTTACATGATTAAGCAGTTCAAATGATAGTACTTTGACCTAGAAGAATTACTAGACAAGAATGTTCTTGATTTTAATATAATGGAATATTATAAATAAGGAATTTATTTATAGTTAAGGTCAAATTCTTGAATTTTCTATGACCAAGCCAACTTTCTAAGATTTGGGGAAATAGCCTATGTTAAATTCCTAGAAAATACTGGTACAACATATATTCCTTTTACTAAAACATAACAAGTAAGGTCAGAAGGATCTTAGATTGGTCTAATTTGAGGATATATTTTTTTCTCATATTTCAAAGAAATTGCATTTTATAGCATCTGTCATGCTTTTCAGAACAGCTTTCAAATGCCTCTGGAATTAAATAGTCAATAGATGGGTACAGTGTAAATTACTGAAAACAACAGCCTAAAGACAAACTTAACAGTGAGCATATTAAATCAGCTAGTCATAAGAACAATAAAAGAGAAGTTTAAAAGGCACAGATTATGCTTTAAAGAACTTTAAAGATAACTCATCAGGTTTTAGTATGATTAAGTGCTGACATTGCTGTGCCATTTTTGACTCATCATTAATACAATGTTTTTTCACTGTGGCCTCCCCAGGCAGTGAGAGTTTTCACATATTTTCACTAGTGTTTTTTCAAGCTCTTATCCAGCATCATATTGGCATGGCAGGAAGTAGGAAGAGTGAGCAAGCATTATGTTACTAGATATTAACATATCCGTGGCAAAGACTCTTAAGATTTAAAGATAAAGGCTTTTTAAAACAATCAGACCACTATTAACTCTGAAGAAAAATGGACAAAAAAAATTAATCTTATATTACCTATAATTGAAGGTGATATAATTAGAGAGAGGAAAATATCTCCCTTTCCTGATAAGGTAGAGAGAAGAGAAACCTGACAGATTATAGATTAAATAAAGAAAATCTGTAGGTCCAGAGTACCCAATAGTATTTTCTAAGGAAACAGATTGAATACTTTTTAAAAAGTAATCAAATATAAAATGAGTTAGGTTGTTAAATAGATATCTTTTTATCACTGATTTAGAAACCTATTAAGACTTACCCACTTTCCCTAATTGAACCACAAACATCCAAAATTAAGGTCTTAAAGATTTATCAATTTAACCATTTTAAATTTCCTATTGCTACTGTAACAAATTACCACAATTTAGTGTCTCAAAACAGCATATATTTATTATTTTACAGTTCTGTCAGAAATCAGATATCAGAAATCCAAAATGAGTCATACAAGGCTAAAATCAAGACGTAGGAGGTCCCGTTCCTGCCGTGGAGAATCCATCGGTTCCTTCTTCTAGCTTCTACAGGCTACCAGCCTTGGGTGATGGTCCTTTATTTTGTAGACAAATCTTCTGCTTCTCTCCCTCTAAATTTTATTTTGTTTGAATTGACACTTAATAATTTTACATGGTTAGGGGGTTCAGTATGATATTTTGATACATGTAGTCATTGTCTAATGATCAAATCAAGGTACTCAGCACATCCCGTTACCTCAAACATTTTTCATTTCTGTGTGGTTAGAACATTCAAAATCCTCTCTTCTAGCTAATTTGAAATATACAATACATTAGTTTTAAATAAGTCATCCTACTGTGCAGCGAAACACCAGAAGTTGTATGTCCTATCTAACTGTGACTGTATCAATGAGTGCATTTGCAAACCTCACCCCATCCTCCCTTTACCCTGCTTTGTCCAGCCTCTGGTAACCACTATCTGTTCTCTACTTTTGAGAGATCAGCTTTTTTAGATTTCACATATGAGTGAGATCATGTGGTATTTGTCCTTCTGTGCTTGACCTATATCATTTAACATAATGTTGTCTTGGTTTATCCATGTTGTCACAAATGACAGGATTATGGGGTTTTTTTGTTTGTTTGTTTGTTTTCTTTTGGCTGACTAGTATGCTGTTGTGTATATAGATCACATTATCCATTTATCTGTGATGAACACTTAGGTTGATTCCATATCTTGGCTATTGTGAATAGTGCTACAATAAACGTGGAGGTGCAGGTATCTCTAAGACAGATTGATTTCATTGCCTTTGGATATATACCCAGTATTGGGACTGTTAGAAATAAATCCAAGAATTTACAGCCAACTGATTTTCTCCAGATGCACCAACAACACACATTGAGGGAAGGACAGTCTCTTCAATAAATTGTTCTGGGAAAACTGGATCATGCCGAAGAATGAAACTAGATTCCTGTCTCTCACCACTTACAAAAATCAACTCAAAATGGATTAAAGACTCAAATGTAAGACCTGAAACTATGAAACTACCAGAAGAAACATAAAGAAAATGCTACATGACATTGGTCTAGGCAAGGATTTTTTTGGATAAGAACAAAAAAGCACAGGCAACAAAACAAAACTAAACAAGTGGGATTATATGAAACTAAAAAGCTTCTGCACATCAAAGGAAACAATCAACAGAGTGAAGGGACAACTTGCAGAATGGGAAAAAATATTCATAAACAATACATGCAACAGGGATTAATATACAGACTCAGGAACTCAACTCAATGGCAAAAAAACAAATAATCCAATTTAAAAGTGATCAAAAGTTTTAAATAGACAAGTCTCAAAAGAGAACATATAAGTGGACAACTGATATATGAAAAAATGCTCAACATCATTAATCATCAAGGAAATGCAAATCAAAACCATAATAAGATATCATCTCACCTTAGAATGGCTAATATCAAAAAGACAAAAAATAGCAAATACTGATGGAGGATGTGGAAAAGGAGGAACAATTATACACTATTGGCGAGAATATAAATTAGTACAACCATTATGGAACACAGTATGGAGAGTCCTCAAAAAGTTAAAAATAAAATTGCCGTATATGTCTCTTATCAAAACACTTGCGATTACACTGGGCACGCTTGGATAATCCAGGCTCATTGTCCATCTCAAAGTCCTTAACTTAATCAAAACTTCAAAGTTCCTTTGCCATAAAAGAACATTTACAGATTTGGGGAATTAAAATGTGATATTTCTGTATAATTATTCAGGTTACCACAACTGTCACATGGTTTAACATACTAAAATATTATTTCAGATTTAGAAAAAAGAAAGAAACAAGAAAGTACATAAAGTATCAACTCTGCTGCATATAAGTCTCGTGGGTATTTAAAACTCGTAACTAGGGTTCAGCCAAATGTGGAAAGTAGATAACAATAAATATTACCATTAAACTCTGATTACAAGGAAAAACACATAAAAATAAAAGCACATGATGCAGATATTCTTAGGCTATATTATGATATCTAAAGCACAAAATTTCCAAAACAAGATATAGGTCAGAAATATTTAAAACTATGCTCTTGGATTTCAAAAAAATATTAACATGATAAGCATGTATTACATCTATAAAATTGCACAAGTAAAATTATGGTATTTGTTATATTGTCTCTTTCCTGGGCATACATAGGAAGAAACACTATTATGTGTTCTTACTTTGCAATTATACCCGTTGGTTCATTGGCAAAAAGAAAGGGAAAAAAGGTCATATGGTCTTAAAATTTTGGTCTTATTTGTACTTTCTAATCTATATTTTTGTATTATAGTATTGTTCTTTATTTACATCTCATTTCTCTTAAACCACACACACACACACACACACACACACACACACAAAACATAAACACGTGCCTTTCCTGAAAGAAGCACAGAGAAGAAAAGAAAAGAGTAAAGAAAGATGGCAAAAAGCACAAAAACAATAAATGAAGAAAAAAGAAAGGAAGGAAGAGGGATAGGATGAAGAAAGAAAGAAGAGAAAAAAAAGAGAGAGAAGAAAGAGGATGAGAGATGAAGGAAGGCAGAAGAGTTTATTTCATTTATGCTAAAGGTCAGAACTAGGATCTACATGGAAATTATAAAATGTCAATGATTCCATGTGTGTGTGAACTTTTTCACAACTACAGATTTTCAAAAAGGAACGGATAGTCTTGTGAATTAGTGTATTCAATATAACTGCTGAAGCAAGCAGTAAATAATCAACTATCAGGGATATGTTGAAGGATTTTCTACACTGCTGAAAAAGTGTATTAAATGGTTTGTAAGCTCTATCCTAATATCAAGATTTTATTACGTAGCATCCACTATTAAGATTTTCATTGTCACAAACACGTGTGTAGCAGTGTCTCTCTCCCTCTCTCATTCTCACAGAAGCATGCATACATACATATACCACAAGCATGTATACATGTACACATCCCAATAAACATTAATATGCCTAGTATGCTCCTCAGATGAGTAAAATTACCAATATTTAGTACAGCTTTAGAAAAATACACAATCTCATAACCCATATAATAAATCTTGATTAAAGTTTTAAAGACATATATCTAATAATTCATAGTGTGAATTTGAATAGTATTAAAAATAAAAACATGTTCAAAAGCAACAAGGATATTTATGACATCATTCCTTCTAGTTCTGAGCCTAGATTTTAATTTTGTACATATTAAAACACTAAATTGGAGTCAATTTTGAGAGGCAGGGCAGCAAAAACATTAATTTTCCAACTCTTTCTTTACACTTTGAGTTAAAATTGAAATTCACCTTCCCAACCCCTCATTAAATGATTGATCAACACCTCTGCACTTTAGCTTCCTCACCTTTAAAATGGAGACAATCTCCATTCTATAGATTTGTGAAGTTGGAATAAGATAATATATTTAATAAAAATTAAACCTTAATTGGGAACAAAATAGTTAAGTACAATAATTTACAATTTCTTCTGGTATCTCCACATTGGCATAAGAAAATGTAATTGTGAATAAGATCTCTTTTGCTAACTAATTCCCCTATATATTTTTTTCAAATTTTTGTTATACAGTGATTCAGAAAATGTAGCAATCAGAAATGTTTGTATTTAAAACCATATTCAAGAATGTAGTAATCTAGTCAACAATCATTTTTTGAAGGTCAAAGCTAAGATTTTGAAGGCTTAAGAAAGGATATGTATCAGAAATACAATTATACTGAAAACTCTACTGAATACATAATTCTTACTTAGGAAAATGCAGCCCAAGTCTTCAAGGTGTTCCATCAGTCTCTGATTTTATAAACTCCATAAGATATTATTTCCCTGCTTATTTCTTTCCTTCCCTGACTTTTTAACATCAGAAATACAAAATCAATAGTTGCCCTTCTGTCCTAATATCGTTTTTCTCATGTGGGAAATAAATGTATATGCTATATTTTCTACTTTATATTCATTGGTACTACAGTGTTATAACAATAGGTCAGGTTCAGATAAACAAACTTGGGTTATTAAGAAAACAAATTCATAAACGTATTCAAAACAAATTCTTAAATTTTCATATATTGAAGCCTCATTTTAAAATGAAATTTTATATACTTTTGACTTCTGTGAAAACAGAAAATACAACATTTGGGGGTATATATGGATGTAAAAACCTTTGATTTATTAACTATCTAAAAAGTGTGCCTAATGTATATTTATTCAGTTCTTTTCAAAAGCAATATGCTAATATTTACTATGGCTTATAAAATCCAAATTATATAAAGCAATTTTCTCAATAAAAAATTTAACAAAACCAAAAATTGTACATGAAATGTGACAACTCTAATTGAATAATATTGGAAACTTCAACTTCTAACATTAGAAGAATGACCTGATAAAATATCAGCATATTTGGATATTTTAAATTAATAATTACATAGACTATATCAAAATATAGAATGGTTTTAGAATGTATTGGTCAAAATAAATGGAATTATTTGAAATTGTGTATATTTTACAACTATGTCAAATATAGATTTTAAAATATGAAAGGAGTGTGCAAAAGTGAAGAGGCTTTAGGGTGTAGCATAGTTATTGGACCCTGAAGTCCGTGTTTAAGTGAAAAATCTAGGTAGAGAAGAGATTTTTTTTTATTTCTGTTTTATAGAACTATAGTATAGGACTCATAAAATTTAGGTGATGTACCTGTACAATTAATTGACCACTAGAGAATTAGAAATAGAAAAATAGTACCTATATTTTTATCAGTAGTCATTCTATTATGTTGTTGCTTTAATTGAATTTCTTATAAATTTTGCAAGGATTATATTGCTGACCTGAGTGCTCAATAATTATGAGGCAAAATGTACTACACCGGTAATATTACTTTATGACATTGTACATTAAACTGAAAATTAACCATAAGATTGTATACATGAAAAGGACATTTTCAAAAATTATAATGGATTGATATGCTTAAATCAACTTCTAATTTGTGTGACTCACTTTAAATTTATAATTTATCCACAAAGCACCATTTAATACATTATTACACTATAATTCAAAAACATTAACACAGTTTCCAACATGGATATATTTATTAATGTTAGTTTATTAATAGTATGGTTCAGTTGAAATAGTGAATTATCTGAGTACTTTTTCTTTTTAGCATTAATTGTTAAAATTTAATTTATGAAGTTGATTTGGTTAAAACTTTATGTAATTATATTTAAATATCCTTCATTTGTTATGGCAAACATAGTACATATGGCTGCTATATAAGAATATATTCCACAAACTGATATTTTATTTTGAATCACTAAATTATATGCTGCTGTTACCCAAGCATAGTTTCTCTGTCTAATGTAATAGTGAGCATGAATTCATTCAAAACACACTCTCTTCCACCCATGTTATTCCCTGTCAACATGAAAGCGAGGTATTTTTACCTAAAGCTTATTGGTTCTTTATTTATATACTTATTATTTTAATTGACACATAATACTTGTACGTATTATGGAGTACAGTGTGATATTTTAATGCATGTATGTACTGTGTGTTAATCAACTCAGGGTAAATACCATATCCATCACCTCAAATATTTATCATTTTTTTTGTGTGTTGAAAACATTCAAAATCCTCTCTTCTACCTATTTGAAAATATAAAATAGATTATTGTTGAATACACATAACAATAGTTACCCTACATGCTATAGAACACTAGAACTTATTTTTCCTATCCAGGTATAATTTTGTATCCACTAACCAACCTCTCCCAATGCCCCCTTCCCTTCCCCCTCTGGCAACCACTATTCTACTTTCTACTTCTATGAGTTCAACTTTCTTAGCTTCCATGCATGAGTGAGAACATACAATATTTATCTTTTTGTGCCTGGCTTATTTCACTTAACATAATATCCTCGAGGCTTATCAGTGTTACAACAAATGACAGAATTTCATTCTTTTTTAAGACTATTGTGAATAGTGTTGCAATAAACATGGAAGTGCACATATTTGATACAATTATTTCCTTTCCTCTGGATATGTATCCAGTAGTGGTATTACTCGTTCATATGGTAGTTCTATTTTTAGATTTTTGAGGAACCTCCATACTGTTTTTCATAACATCTGTACTAATTTACATTCTTCCCAAAAGTTTCTCTGCATTCTCACAAGCCTTTGTTATTTTTTGTCTCCTTGATAATAGCCACTCTAACTGGGGTGAGATGACATATCATTGTGGCTTTGATTTTCATTTTCCTGATAATTAGTGAGGTTGAGCATTTTTTCATATACCTGTTGGCTGTTGTATGTGTTCTTTTCAGAAATGTCTAGTCAGATCCTTTGTACATTTGTAACTGATTTTTTTATTGTTGAATGAGTTTTTAATATATATTAGATATCAATTCCTTGTTAGATGAATACTTTGTAAATATTTTCTACCATTCTTCAGGATGTCTCTTTACTCTGTTGATTTTTTCCTTTGCTGTGCAGAAGCCTTTAGTTTGATATCATCCCATTTGTCTAGTTTTGCTTTGCTTTTGTTGCCTATGCTTTTGAGGTCTTATCCATAAAATCTTTGCACAGACCAATGTCCTGAAGCATTTCCCCAATATTTTCTTTTAGTAGTTTCATAGTTTTGTGTTCTACATTTAAATTTTTAACCCATTTTGAGTTGATTTTCATATTCAGTGAGAGATAGGGGTCTAACCTCATTCTTCTGCACATGGATATCCAGTTTTCCCTGCACCATTTTTTTTGAAGAGATTGTCCTTTCCCCAATGTATATTTTTAGCAATTTGTAGATGTGAATTGGCTGTAATTTGGTGGATTTATTACTGAGTTCTGTATTCTGTTCCATTGGTCTATATCTCATATACCATGTTGTTTTGTTACTATAGCTTTGGGCCATGTGTTGAAGTCAGGTAGTGTGATGCCTCCAGCTTTGTTCTTTTTGCTCAGGACTGCTTTCACTATTTGGTGTCTTCTATGTTTTCATTTGAATTTTTGGATTGTTTTCTTCCCCTTTCTGGGAAGAATGTCATTGTAATTTTGAGAGGGATTGTGTTAAATATATAGATTCCTTTGGATAGTATGGTCATTTTAACAATATTGTTTCAACCCATGAACATGAGATGTCTTTCCATTTACTTGTGTCCTCTTCAATTATTAATACTTCAGAAGTTGTTTTATAGTTTTCCTTACAGAGCTCTTTCACCCCTTTGTTTAACTTTATTCCTATGTATTTTATTTATTTTTATGGCTATTATAAATGGGATTGATTGCCTGATTTCTTTTTTATATAGTTTGTTTATGGTATATAGGAATGCTACTGATTTTTATATGTTGAAGTTTTGTCTTATATCTTACTCAATTTGTTTATCATTTCCAAGAATTTTTTTTTTTTTTTTTTTTTTTTGTAGTCCTAGGGTTTGTCTATATATAAGGCCATGTCATATGCACACAGGGCCAATTTGACTTCCTACTTTACAATTTGGATGCATTTTATTTCATTCTGTTGCCTAATTGCTCTGGCTAGGACTTCTAGTTATATGCTGAATAAAGCAGTCCCCCTAAGAACTGAAACTAGACAAGGGTGCCCACTGTCATCATTTCAATTCAACATAGTACTAGAAGTCCTAACTAGAGCAATCAAACAAGAGAAAGAAAGAAAGAGTATCCAAATGGGAAAGAGGAGGTCAAACTATCATTTTTTTGCTGACAATATGATCCTGTATCTAGAAAATTACAAAGATTACATCAAGAGACTCCAGGAATTGATAAATAAATTCAGGAAAGTCTCAGGTTATAAAATCAATGTACACAAATCAGTAGCATTTCTATATACCAATAACAGTCAAGCTGAGAGTCATATCGAAGACTCAGTACCATCTACAATAGCTACAAAGAAAATAAAATACCTAGGACTACATTTAACCAGGAGGTGAAAGATCTCTACAAGGAGAACTACAAAAGGGAATGAATTTGCAGATAACACAAACAAATGGAAAATCATATCATCCTTGTGGATCAGTAAAATCAACATTGTTAAAATGTCCATACTGCCCAAAGTGATTTACGGATTCAATGTAATCCCCACCAAAATATCAATGTCATATTTCACAGATCTAGAAAAAAATAATTCTATGCTTCATTTGGAACCATAAAAGATCCTAAATAGCCAAAGCAATCTTAACAAAAGAACAAATCTGGAGGCATCCCATTACCAGACTTCAAACTATACTACAAGGCTGTAGTAACCCAATAGCATGGTATTAGTACAAAAATAGAGACATAGACTGATGGAATGGAACAGAGAAACAAGATGTAAAATCATCTACCTACAACCAACTTATCTTTGACAAAGCAGATAACAGTATCCACTGGGGAAAACAAGCCCCATTCAATAAATAGTGCTGGGAAAATTGGATAGGCACATGCAGAAAGGACATGCAGAAGAATGAAACAGAACCCCTATCTCTCACCACTTACAAAAAATAATTTAAGATGGATAAAAGACTTAAATGTGTAAGGCATGAAGCCATAAAAATTCTAGAAGAAATGTAAGAAAAATTCTTCTAGATAATGGCCTAGACAAAGAATTTATGACTAAGACCCTAAAGGCAATTACAGCAACAACAAAAACAAATAAATGGGACTTCATTAAAATAAAAAGCATCAACACAACTATGGCAATAATCAACACAGCAAATAATCTACATAACGGAAGAAAACATTTGCAAAGTATACATCCAAGAAAGGGCTAATATGCAGAATCTACTAAGAATTCAAACAAATCAGCAAGAAAAACCAAACCACCTATTAAAAAGTGGGCAAAAGACATGAACAGAAGCTTTTCAAAAGAAAGTAAACAAATGGTCAACAAACATGAGAAAATGGTCAGTGTTACTAATCATCAGAGAAATGTGAATTAATACCAGAATGAGATACCACCTTGCCACTGGTAGAATAGCTTGAACCCTTATACATTGTTGGTGGGACTGCCAATTAGTGCAATCACTATGGAAAATAGTGTGGAGAATCCTCAAAGAACTAAAAGTAAACCTACCATTCCATCCAGCAATCCCATTACTGGGTATCTACCCAAAGGAAAAGAAGTCACTCTATCAATAAGACACTTGCACTTGATTGTTTATTGCAGCACAATTCATGGTTGCAAGGATGTGGAATCAACCCTGGTGCCTGACAGTTCATGAGTGAATTAACAAAACATGGTGTATATAGTGTATATATATCCAATACCCTCCCATCCCCTAAGAGTAACTGTTGTAATTATTTTTTATTCTTAGGTTTATCCTTACATTGTTATTATCCATTTCTCTTCAGTTTACTTTTTTCACTTAAAAACATACCCTTAAGTAATTTCATTGTAGTATTTATAGATAGCCATAAGTCCTACACAACTTCGTAATTCTCCAGTGGATGTAGCATAGTCTTTCAACCAATCCCTTATTGATGGACATTTAGATTGTTATAATCTTTACAATAAAGGTCAGTGAATAGTCTTATAAATACATCACTTTGAGTTTGTGCAGTGGGTCTCTGGAAGAGATTCCAAAAGGCAAAGTATAAATGAATACATAATTTGCCTTAAATTGTTGGTTTCTATTCATAAGAGTTGTACCATTTTGCATGTTCACCAACAATGTATTAAAGTGTTTTTTGTTGTTGTTGCTGTTGTTTTGAGACAGAGTCTCACTCTACAGCTCTGGCTAGAGTGCAGTGGCATCATTGTAGCTCATTGCAACCTCAAACTCCTGGACTCAAGTGATCCTCCTGCCTCAGCCTCCCAAGTAGTTGGAACTACAGGCACATGCCACCACTCCCAGCTAATGTTTATATTTTTTGTAGAGATGGGGAGTTGCTCTTGCTCAGGCTGGCCCGAAGCATTTTTTATTCCCACAGCCTACCCAACAGAGTAGATTGCCAAATTTTGGGCTTTTTTTGCCAATCTGGTAGATGAGAAATGGTATCTCAGTATAGTTTAATTTGGATTTCTTTTTTATCTGTGAGTTTTAACTTCTATTTCAAACACTATTGTTTTTAAAAATTAGAATACTTGAAAACTATTTTATGAAAGGTACAAAGAAAATCTCTGAGGTATACATTTTAGTTAAATATGGGAAGTTTAACACAAGGTTTATCAGGATTGTGTTAAAATAATGTTATATAGGAAAATAAGATAGACATGATTCTGAAAATAACTTCAACATTTAAATATTTCAATTTTATTAAAATGTCACAGAAACCGTGCAGAAGAAGTAATCCTCATATTGATAAGCATTAATTTATTGTAATTACAAAGTTCTTGATATAAACTTTTATAAAGTACAAAGATGTCTTGAGAAAGAAAGGATTATAAATTATCTTGTAATTTCAGAATGTGGCCATTTTTTTTCTGTAGGAAATTAAGAATTGATAAAATACAGGAGCCAAGTATATTGTACTTCATATCATAGTTTATGACCAAAGCCAGTTTGAAGAAAACTGTCTTCCTCTAATAAGACCAAAGATGATGAGTTCTGGTCTTTACTCTTGGAATATTTGAGTATTTCCTATTTTCCCTAATAGTGTTTCTAAATATTTTAATACCTTATTTGGATTTAATTGCACAGATCCTAGGGCTATCTTAATCTGACATCAACAATTTGTGTCCTCTTCAACAAAAATAATGTTTCCTTGGAAGAGAAAATATTAAAGGATTCTGAAAAATGATTCCTGCCAATTAATTCTTAGTTATTTTCTTTCCTTTCAGCACCGTCCCTGATAGGTATGGTAAGGAAGGACTGGGCATCCCAAAATAGCATTGCCCTATCATGGCAAGCACCTGCTTTTTCCAATGGAGCCATTCTGGACTACGAGATCAAGTACTATGAGAAAGTAGGTCTTACTTGGTGCTTCCTAAAAAACTACATATATTCATATATATGTATATATTGAGCATGTTGTTATACTATGTTATTTTATTTTAAAACCTGTTCTTCTTTGGCCTAATCTCACAGCTACTGTTCTTTGAAACCTCTCCAAATTACTATTGTGTTTATAATTTCTTAATTAATTTATCTTGTTTTATGTCAGATTAAACTAGAAGATGCAAGATGTTCATCTGTGTCATGATCCACTCTAGGGGGTTTTATAATACAATAAGAAGTAATAATTCCTTTAACTTATAGTTGGTTGCCAAGGCATTGTTTCTAAAATTCAGTTGGGAAGAAATTTTGATATTGAATTATTATAACCTAAAGCAAGTTTGATTAGCCCATATCCTTTGCCAATGAGTTTAAAGTTACAGTACACTATAATTTGAAAAGTATGATTTAAAGGATAAATGGATTTAAGGGATAGCTTATGAATTAAACATTTTCTTTAATAATATATTCAGGTCAGCTATTTTATAAGAATCTAACAAGAAAAATTAAGTTGATACAGCAACTGTTAACCCTCATTTCTGTTTTTATCTTTTAAAATTGTTCTCAATTATTATATTTCCTTAAATTATATACTTTCTTACATTTATCGTATTATGTTCTTTCTTTATGCTTTTTACCCCCATTCCTCACCATTATGATATATTCTTGGCAACAATATCACAGTAGACCATATAGTCAATTCTGATATCCTACTTCTAGAATATTGACAAAAGGGAGCAACAAATTTAAAAAATTAAATGTAAAAATCGTATGTAATTTCCAGTGGTATACTACAATAAGAAAGAACATCTTGGAATTCTGTAACTTAATTTTACTAGAAACAAAGGATAATCATATGCCCCTGTAATCTTAGCACTTTGGGAGGCTGAGGCAGGAGGATCACTTGAGTCCAGGAGTTTTAGGTTGCAGTGAGCTATGATGACACCACTGCACTCTACCCAGGGAAACAGAGTGAGACTCTGTCTCAAAAATAAAAACAAACAGGGAACATTATAAAGAAATTTAGGTTTCCTCTGAAGAAATATAAGGCAAGAGGAGAAACAGAACCCTAATGTCTTAGTTTATTTTGTGCTGCTAAATAGAACACCATACACTGGATTGTTTTTAATAAACAGAAAACTATTGCTTCGTGGTCCTGGAGGTTGGGAAGTCCAAGATAGAAGTACCAGCATTTAATGAGGAATGTCTAGATTTGTCATCCCATGGCTGAAGGGGAAAGAAAGAGTGAGAGAGAGGCACAAGGGGGCCAAACTCATCCTTTTATAACAAACCCACTCTTATAATAACAAAACCACTTCCATGATAAAAGTATCAATCCATTCATGAGGACAATGTCCTCATGGACTAATTACATTTTAAAGGTTCCACCTGTTAATACTATTGCAGTGTCAATTAAATTTCAACATGAGCTTAAGAGGGTACAAACATTCAAACTATAACACCTGCCTTTCTTTATTCTACCGCTTCTCAGTAAATATAGGTTTGATAAAGGGAAAAGCAACTTAGTAGCATAGCTGTATCCATTTGGGGCACTGTAGTAATTTTAGCATTGTGTAGTCAATGAAAACTGTCATTATCATTAACTGACATGGATAAATCCATGGCCTAAGAAAGGAGAAATTTACTGAGTATAAATTGGATTACAGATTCTGCAAATTAGCCTGGCTAGTATGTGCTCAGAAATCCATTGAGCTGGTCTTTCAAATGTTACAACCTGTAGCATGCTGTCAAAAAAATTATATGTTTTCAGTCTACTAGTTTAAATAGATATCTGGCACACAAAATTTACAATTATTTAAAAAGCAATGCACACAAATATGCAAGCAACTTTTCAGAATCAAAATATTTCTATGTGTCTTATAAAGGTTATATTTAACATAAAGAAAAATTACTATCTCTTTTTATAGTCATTTATACCTTGAATGTTTCATGTTGAAAATAATTTGCAATATTTTCAAGTAAGGACAAATCATACAGATTCAATAAAGAGGGAACTGTGGTCATCCAATCAAATTTGTAGAAATCAATAAGATCTAAATAATAGTAATTAACATAATATTCATGTTTATTCTTAGATGTGCAACATTTGGCATTAATATATAAATTCTATTCTAACGATGGAATAGATAATGTTATGAAGGAGTTTATTTTGTAAGAAAATGGCAATAATCCAGTGGTAATGGACTAAACAGGGAGGTGGAAGCCAAGGATTTCTAATTCATGTTCTGACTCTGACTCTCATTATGCTTGTGGCCAAGAAAAAGTTAATTAATCTCCCTATGTCTTAGACTTCATATTTATAAAGTGAAAATAAAGATATCAACTCTCTTGGTTGCAAAGATTAATTATAAATAGACCTAAAGATGAAAAGCACTAAATCAGTATTAAAAATCATTTAAGCAAGCATTGGGGAAATATTTGGCAAATAATCCAACACAGAATCAGAAAATAATAGCATGGGAATTACGTATAAACTAAATAATTATCCTTTCACACATAGATACACAATGTATAGGCAATCAAAGATGTTAGAATATCAAAACCTTTCAGAGAGAACATAAAATGATTGACAACATTAAAATTTGTTCCTACTATGTCTTCAAATTCTAGGTATATATTTTACATATCTATAGCTATGAAATGGTTTCTCATTCCAAGCAAAAAAAAATTATAATAACTTATAACTAGGGCAACTTTCAATGAAGCTCAGTTAAAAGTGCTAATTTCTTTATTTATTAGAGATCTAAATATTATTCAGTAAGAAAAGAAAGATACAAAGAATTATATATACATGTGATCCCATTTTGAGGAGACAAATACTCCCTCCTGTGTGTTGTAGGGGAGAAGGCATAATTTCTTTTCTTTCTGTTTTTAAATTCTTAGTTGAGACACACAACTGAAACAAAAGTCAGATTAACAACAACAAAAAGTAGTTCACTGATGTGTGCCATGCCCATCACAAGGGAGGGGCCTCAGTTGAAAAGTATTTCTCTCTCAAGGCAGAAGCATAGGGGCCTTACTTAAAAAGTATTTTATTGTATAGGGCATCCTTTCCCCAGTGTATGTTTTTGTCTTCTTGTCAAAAATCAGCTGGTTGTAGCTATACAGTTTTATTGTTGGGTTCTCTATTCTTTTCATTGGTCTATGTTTCTACTAGAAAAAAAAAAGTATTTTAACAAAGAGCTATAAATCCTATATAGTGACAAGGCAAAGAAGAGAGTTTCTTCAGACTTCCAAAGGTGGGAAAACGTGGGAAAGTAAATTTATAAGAATGGTGAATTCTGCCCCTATATTGTCTGGTGCCCACTGATGTCCCTAAGCTCTGTTTCTGGGCTGATAAGCTGCTATTATAAAGGAGCCCATCTTTAGGTGGGAAAGGCAGAGAATAAGGGTAGAGTATGCCCTTGCATTTTAACCATTTTTTTTTTTAGCTCAATAACCTCCCATAATTTAGAGAGAAATATTTTGGTTTCCTTCAGTGTATATTTTTGTATGATTATGTAAGCTTAGAGAAATACAGAACAGAATAGGATGCACACCAGGCTGTTTCAAGTGTTGCCTGTGTGGGAGGGTGGAGGCAGAGATGCTTGGGCAGAGGCAGGGAAGAGAGAGGGAGGTAGCAAATGCAGATAAATATTCATATGGCTGGATGGGTCCTAAATAGCATTAGTATTTGTCTGCCCAAAAAGCAGACCCCGAGACAAGTATGTTTTGTACAAGTGATTAAGTAAGAAAGCTCCTAGGACAACTGGTAAGAGAATGGGATCAGCAAGACTGTGAAGGAAGGTGCCAGTCAAAGTTGGTGTGACCAAGGGAAGCTCTGGATTCTAACTTATATCTCAGAGTTCATTTTATGGAGACAAAGAAGCTGGACTTCCCTACTTGGCTACAGGTATTACTGGAAGTGCATGTATGTCATGCAGAAAAAAATCTTAGGCACTTCTGGTTCTCTGTACATAGCCCTAGCAGCCCAAGTTTAGGTCTCTTAAAGAAAGTCAGTCATGGGTACAGCTGTAAAAACAAAACACACAGAAGCTGGAGGATGGGAACAGGAACAGGTAAAAGTATTAATAATTCGAGCTAATCTGCTGAAGCATCAACTATTAACTAAGATAGCTAAATGATTGAAAAACTACTGGAGAATTAATCTTTGGCTCATGGTAATATTCATATTCTCTTCAGTCTTTAATATCAGTGCCATGGCATTTAAACCTTGCATTTCCTTTTAATCAAAGTTACTGTGTATTGCTATACTCATAATTAATCCACAAAGATCAATATTTACACAATTCTCTGAGGAATTTATGCTGTTTTTCTGAGGTTCTCATTGTTTTAAGTGCATTATTCTGTAAATCAGGAAAAAAGTTAAGCTGCTCGGAATGTGAGGTGTCTATATGTATCTGAGGTTAAACAACATGCTATTGTTACCAGTGACCTTTTCTCAGAGAATGTGATACATTGGGAAAAAATCACTGGTCTGAGTTTTGAAAGATTTGAGTTTGACTCAGACCTTAGTTTTCTTAGTTCTGTTTTCTCATCTGTAAAATAAGGATCTGGAAAGGTTATCTCTTACAGTCCTACCTACTTTCAAATGGTAATATGTTTGTTTTTATACTGTTATGTAGATATATTATTCCATTATTATTCATCCATCACACAACTGTAGTTTTTCCTTTAAGCCTAGTAAAATTAAATACACACACATTTTAAAGAATACTTCACCACAGCCATCAGTATTCTTCATATCATAATTATATATAAAAAATTAAGACCCTGTTATTGTTATTTATGGAGGACGGATGTCTCTGAGTCTGCTGTGTGTGCATAACAGTGGTATTTAGGAAAGGAGACATATTGCTCTGCTGGTTATAATTAGTAAAATATTCCCTATTCAGTTAATTATACTCCCCAATTTTTAGTTACTTTTATTTTTTCATACTCAAATGGCCTTTCATTTTCCTTTACCTCAAATGAATACAGTTCAAATATGAAAAGACACTTTAATAAGGACAGTCACATATAAATTATTTTTAAAAAGTTCTATTTTATTATTTAATTAACCAACAATTTTTTTTTCTCCATAAACAGAGCCTACTACTCTTAGAACCAGGGAACTAAGACGTCATCTGCTCCCAACTTCCCAGTCTTCACTCCCAAAGTGATACCAACCCTCTTGCACACACAAGATACCAAATATCCCATTGAACAGCAAACCTACCGTTCGTCTCATGTATTTTTTTTTTTTTTTTGCTGCTATAATAGAATACCTGAGGCGGGGTAATATATAAAGAACAGCAATGTATTTCTCATGGTTCTGGAGGCTGGGAAGATGCAAGGTGCCAGCAGGTTTGGTGTATGGTGAGGGCCCCATCTCTGCTTCCAGCGTGGTGCCTTGAACCCTGCATTCTCCACAGTGGGAAATGCTGTTCCTCAGGGGCATAATGGGGGGAGGGTATGGAGTGGGCAAGAGGGGGCTGAACTCGCCCTTTTGTAACAGCACCAATCCCACCCATGAGGGTATATCCTTCACGACTTCATCACCTCTTAAGGGCCCCACCTCTTACTACTGTTATCATGTTAATAGCAATTAATTTCAACATGAGTTTTGGAGGGGAAAAATATTCAAACCATAGCTCCCTTCCCTTATCTCTATTCACTTTCTCCTTTCCCTTTTTTGTTCACATTCTTAACTTTTCTTCTCTTCCCCTCTTTCACCCTGTCTTCCCTCCTCTTCCTTCTTTTCCTGTTCTTCTTTCTCTTGCTTCTTTATTCTCTTATTATTTTGTTAGTCTGGCTGGGCTATTACAATAAAAAACCATAAATTATGTGGCTTCTAAACACAGAAATTTATTTCTCATAAGTTCTGGAAACTGGGAAGTCAAAGATCAAGGTCCTGCAGATTCAGTGTCTGGCGAGGGCGGTTCCCTGGCGCAGAGGCAGCTGTCCTCCCACTGTGTGTTCACGTGGCTGAAAGGCCAGGGAGCTCCCCGCTCATGGCCTGATCACCTCCCAAAGACTCCACCTCCTGATACCATCACCTGGGACGTTGTTACTATATTTTAACATATGAATTTTGGGAGGACATGAAGACTCGGACTGTAGCGATTATTTTTATCAAAATTATTCTTGATTAGGGTTATTTATGTTTGTATAGGACTCTCCACTGGTTTGAGTCCCTGAAAAAAGGAGATTATTTCAAACCTCAATCTGTACCTAACATAGCTATTTCCTTTCAATCACATACTAGCTGAATTAGTAAAATTCTCTTTATTCAGAACTCATTCTCAGGAAATTGAGAAGTCATCTAGCTAGTGTAAAAATACCTGTAACAACTTAAAAAAAAAAAAAAAAAAGCAATGCTTGAGGACTTTCTATTTCTACCTGTTTGTAAGAAAGACTCATACACAGATGTCCACCAGCAGAGAGAACATTCTGTTAATAACTAGAATGTAAGCTCATGAGGGCAGATTTCCTTTGTTCACTTTTATATTCCAGTGCTCACAAAGGCACATAGCTAATAATTCATAGACACAAATTGTTGACCAATTATATGCCGGGTTATCTTTTAAATGTTTTGCATGGACTAAGCAATTTAATCCTAATAAGAACCCTTTGAGGAAAATACTATGACTCTTCCCATTTTACAGATGAGGAAACTAAGGCACACATAGACTAAGTAAGTCTACCAAAATCACACAGCCAGTGCGTGGTTACCTTGTAACACAGTGGATTTCTCAGAAGTCGGTGCTTTCTGCTGATGCTGATTTTCTAGGTTCCCTGAGGCCAAACACTCCATTACTCTCTGATGCCATTTTGCATCTGTAAAATGGCAGGAATAAAACATACCTATCTCACCAGGGTGCTGTATAGCTCCACTAATTATCAACTGGTAGCTCATTTTGCAAACATGAATCCCCCATAACAGTTCATTATTCTTATACCCAGTATTTAAAGACACGGCGACTCGTAAAATCTTTTCCTCAAAGTGCTCTAGTTAATTTTTATCACAGTCAGCACTTTTTAGATGGTTTTTAAGAAAAGTCATCATGAGAAAGGAAACATTTCTTATATCCAGATGGTCAATAATTATTTATATAAAATACTGAATTAATAAAACTTGCCAATGTTTCACCTAGTTCACAGATTATAGAAAAAAGCTATCTGTGAGCTTTAATTAAAATATATAATTTCATGCCACTGACAACAGTGTACTATTAAAAATGTGAAGAGATTTGTGAAAAGCTTTTCATTATGGGAAATATTTTTATTACTCAGGGATGATTTAAAGTAGCATCTTTTGAGAGAAAGCTAGTCTTTGTGTCTTTTCTGAAAGTCACATACTCTTCAATATCATGTTTTACGTGACATATCTCTTTCTTCCTCCTTTCCTCTCTCATTCTACTTCCTCAAGACAGTTTTTCCACAGTTAATAATTCAATAATTATCCCTCATTTTTCTATATATAATCAGTAAATATGATTTTTTGTGCAAAAATATATGAAGCAATTATTGTAGCAATAATCAACATAAGAAAAAAATCCTTCCTTCTTACACAACATACATTCCTCATTTTCTTTTGTTGTATTTCCTTCACTTAGGTGTTTGTTCAAGGGAGGAAAAGAATTTTCTCTTTACTTCTGGGAATGCTATTCTTACCTACATCCATAATTTAGGTACAGAAACATATCTCCTTTGTTCTCTGCATCCTCCTTCCCCTATGACCATCTAACTGGTATGTTTTTGTAAATCTTAATGCAAACTTGCATATAAACCTACATGTGATTGTTATACAAGGAACTAAGAAACATGTGATTGAGGAAAGTGCACATGGATAGCCTGAATCATGTGGGGCTCTTACTGAAAATGGATTATGATACAGTTGATTGGGCTGAGCTGATGAATTGTGGGGATGGGGTAAGATGAGATTTTGCATTTCTAACAAAGGTCCAAGGTCCATGCTTTGAGTTGTGAGTCTCTAGAGGCCCTGCTTCTCTTTCACCTCATTTAATCAAGTGTGGATAAAGGGAAAAATAATCACAACCCTCTAAACATACACATGCACTTATATTACTGTATCTTTATAATTGGCTATGACTTCTGTAGATGTTGCATGATTTGCACACTATCTAAACCAAAAATATTAACTTGAAGCAAAATGCAGTAAATAAAGGACCAAGTCAGTGTCAGATAGAATTCAGTGTTTCTAATGAAATCAGCAAATTCCTGAGCTGGTAAAGAAAGTTTTTGTGTTTGTCTTTTTTTTCTCCCCCCCATAATTCCTTTTTGTTGTAATGTCCACCACAGAGAAATTGGATATGAGAATTTTGTACTAATTAAAACAACATTACCTAAAAGAAAATGGACATCAAGGGAATTTACTGATAAAAACACTCATTATAAAGATTTCATACCTAATTTCCATGTTGTTCAGCAAACATCACACTCTGTGGCAGCCTGTCTGGTTTAGTGAGCCCAGAGATTCCCTCAGTGCCTGGAGCAGAGATTCTCCTAGTAGCAAGCCTGGGACTGGTGCCAGTACTGCATCAACAGCAGCATCTGTATGTTATGAACACATCAAATGGAAAGAAATTAAAAATATATTTACACTATGACACAGAGTCTGCACATATCTACTAACTACCTTTAAAGTGTCTCATGTTTTATAAATTTATACTATCTTTGGTTTGGTGTGAAGAATGGATTTGTTCAAAATTATAGAAGCTGTATTTAGTATGTTAAAGATTTGGTATATCCAAGAAAGGTGGGAGGGAGTTGGTAAAACTAAGTGCTCTGAATGAACTTCATTCAGACTTTTGAATATATTGTAAGGGAAAAGAAATATCTGTTCCATTCTAGTCTCATGGCTAGGTCCCTATAAAGAAACAAGATTAGCAAGAGAAAAGCATATGGGTTTATTTAATATAAGTTTTGCATGACATGGAAGCCTTCAGATATGAAAACCCAGATAAACAGGGAAACCTATATATTTTTATGATTAGGTTTGATGAAGAGTGAACAGTCCTGCAGAAAAGTATGATTAGACAAAGGAGTTATGATCTAATGGTAATAAACTGGAGGAACTTAGTAAGACCCTTTTGTTCAGATTCTTTTCTGTGTCTTTGGAGATAAAGATGTTCCTTTCCTCTGTGTCTTTGGAGATAAAGATGAGGGTCTTTTGACCTGCTTCAGCTGAAAGAGTGAAAGTCAAAGAGTGATCTTCCTGCTCTTCTCTTTTCTCAAATTCCAAGGTGCCATATTTTGGGGTAGCGTGTCCTGAATCCTATCAGTATCTAATGTTATAGACTGAAGTAAAGGTTATAAACATAGTGAGTATCAAAAGTTTATGTTCTGGTTTCCAAGAACAATAGAACAATAACCTCTCCACTACTGTTCAGAGGGCTTGGGATTCTTTTGGTGGTATGTAGTCACCAGCATCGGGGTCCTAGCTCTCTTCTTGTGTACAGCTAGGCTGGGCTGCACATTAATCACACTTCTGCTAACTTTCCCTCTTTCAGTCGGCTCTAAATTCCACATTTTAATCCAATTTTACATCCTACAGTTATAATCAGTTGCTTCCATATTCCTATTAATATATTTCTTAAATTGCTTCCTCATCCCTTCCCTGAATTCCATGTCTTTATCACTTTTTTGATGAGGTTAGAATAAATAAGTTGTTTTCCCATTCTGAAATTCCATGATTGAATAAGCTTATTATTTTATCGTGTCTTGCTTTGCTTGTGAGGTGATAGGAAATAACCAAGTAAGACCAATGAAGGAATGAAAGATTTGATGTTTTCAATGAAAATGTGAAATATAAAATGTACGTTTTTTAAATTACAGAGAAGTACATACAAGACATAATGAAAGAGCAATTGTTTCCTTAATCTGGAAATCTACATATTTTGCCACCAAGTTTTGCATTTCTAAAAAAAGAAAAAATACAAAGCTATTTAAAAATGATTAATTACTCACATAAAAAACTTTCACCTCCTCTTAAAGAATCCTTATTATTTAAAAGGAAGAAAATAATGCAATGTGGCATACAGGTTGGGAGTATAGAGGTTATTACCTACAATGATAGATTATCAGATCACAGTGCCCTTTTAAGTAAGCAGGGGGTGGTGGGAGACAAATACTAGGAACTATTCAAAGTAAAGTATTTTGACTAATGCCCACCAAGAATCAGAGTAGCCTTGGAATATACAAAATTAGTATTTTTCTGTTATTTTCTTTCAGAAAATTCCTTCAGGGATGTAACAAGGACACAAATTCAAACTTCCTCCAAATTTCTGATCTAGCTTGGTGAAAATCAAACAAATGAAAATCCCATAAACAGAAACCATTTTTTTAAAATGTAACATTGCCTTGAATTCCAATTACAGTCAGCCTTCAAAGAATCAGTGGAAAATGTAAATACAATGTTGCTACTTTTGAGCAGCTAACTTTCTATCCTAATATTTTAAAAGACCAAACACTGCTATATAATACCCGAAGATAAATCTTCAGATTTTCTACTACAAATTTTAAGATAAGAGCTGCCAGCTAGGTCATGTTATCTAACCTTTAGCAAGTTTTCCCTTGCTTACTGGCTTTACCAAAGTGTTGACTGAGTCATATTCCCTGGAAATAAGTGCAAGATTTGCTCATTGCAAATGCAGTAAAAAATACAACGATATTTTTATCTATTCCTTAAATAATTTTCTTTTGGGGCTACAAGTGCAAACATAATTACCAATTCATAAATGTGTATTTTCTTTTCTGATATAAAATTGCTACTCTCTTTAATCTGGCATTAATAAGAAAATCTATAATTTGAACAAAGATACATTTATTTCTTCTGAGGATTTTGAAACCTATAATTGTATGAAAAATTGTGAAGTTTATTTTCAGAGATTTCCTAAAGAAGATGAGGTGACTTTTTACGGAGTTGTATTGTTTGGCTTCATTTTTCTTCAGGGATTTATTAGAAAATCCTAATACAGGAAATATAGACCATATAGAAAGGGTAAGGCAGAGTAACAAGTTTTCTTGATAGCCTATCAGATTTTTAATTGGGTTTCTCCCTAGATATATTCCACTCAAATAAGTGCTTCTGTGAAAGGTATGTGTGTGTGTGTGTGTGTATGTGTGTGTGTAAACTGTGCATTTTAAGTACAAAATTTATAGCTTTCAAAATATTAAAATATCATAAATAAAATGCAATCTTTTAATAAAAATTCCCCTAAGAAACATGTGAGCTACTCTGTGCCTCTTGTATCTAACTTGATTTGCAGATTTTTACTGCCAGAGAGGAAGTCTAACATCCAAGATTTGTAGTGTACTCAGAATTAGGAAACATGCCCTGTTAGACTGAGGAAACCTTTATTTACTGCAAGGCCAAGATCTGATTTTGTTGAATAACTTAGAAATCAAATAAAAAATGAGTTGGAAGCTAAAATGTTTCCACCTTTATCATTCTTGAAACTACTTTTCTGGTCTTGAACAGAACAAAAGGTAGCGAACAAAATCTTGGTGTTAATACCTTAATTAGATTATGAAAAAAACAGATAATAGTAATATTTACTGATTGTACTTCACCTATATTAACTCATTTAAGACAAGTTAATTACCTGCTAGCTAACTGAGAAACACCTATCTACTTAATGATTACCAGTTAAATTTTAACTAGCAAATTAATAAACTAACAAAAATAGATTTGGATATTGATAGAACCTTAAAAATGACTAGACTATTGATTATCTCATTTTCTTATGTTTCTAATTTAATTTTCGGTGGCTCTTTAACAAATTCACATCAATATTTATGAAATAAAGTATCTGACACATAAGAACAAAAATGTACTACAAAATTATAAACCAGTTGAAATAAAACAACTGGATAGTTCTGTTATCAACTTTGTCTATAACTAGTTGCAGACTTTACACAAGCCCTTAAACTTCTCTTTGCTTCAATTTCTGCCAACAAACTCCTTTTCAACTCTTTGAGAATCAAAGGAAGTAATTATCTATCTAGTCATAGTGGATTTTGACAGACCTAGGCTTGGGTTCAGAATCTAGGCTTTAACACACTAATTGGTTGTGTGACCATAGGCAAGTAGTCATATTTTCCTAAGCCTAAATTTCCTCATCTGTTAGAAGAGAAATGATCATAACTACATAAGCTATTATGATGAAAAAATTAAATGAGACTTTTGAATGTAAGTCATTTCACTTAACTTCCTGGAGAAAGTAAGCATTGAATGCATGTAATCTGCTAAAATCGGTATTAGTATCAATATCAGTACCATTTGGGGTTTTTATCATGGTTCCAGTCCTCATACAGAAGGTCCTTTAAATTTTGTCACTGAAATAAAATACCATCTTACCAAAGCTGCACCGAATTATTGCTGTTCTATAGATGATATAGTAATATGTTAAATAGATGTAAAGACAATAATATGTAAACTGCAGAGCAGAACCAGTTTCTACATTTAAAATTACCATCCGTATCACTATTAACCAATTGATTGATAATATTATTTTAACTAAAGTTTTAGTATAAGCACGTGATAACATTTTATTTTAGAAATCATGTAATTTATTTCTCAAAATATAAATTTACATCTTTTATAAACTGTAAAACATTTGATACTTAAGAAACAGAAAAATATTCTTACAAAATTAGATATATTAATAAATGTACAAAGTATGGCTGTAAACATGGAAAAAATAGTTTCTTTATTGTATTTTCCAAGGATGTATTAGATATATTGATTATAACACAAAATATATTTTGCTTTGATTCAGAATTCTTACTCTTCTAGTTAAGATAAGTGTGTCACACATGAGAACAGTTCATGAAGTGTGATCTTCTCCTTATCTCGGCAGATTTTATTATTTCCTTATTCTCTAGTCAGTATAAATTCATATCTGCCTTCATGGTTTTCTTTTCTTCTTCCTCTTTCTTCATACTCCTTAATGGCCAAAGGAGATTATGCAGAGGAGATATGACAGGCAAACATTGTCTTTCTCTCATTTACCATCTTTTCAATAGTGTCTTTGCTCTCTAAATGTGAATCATTCATGAAAATAGAGATATATAGATAAATAGTCAATATGTGATAATTAAAGATTTCATTTATAAAAGAGATTCCTAAACTGAGAGTCTTCTTAGAATTATAGAATTTAACAATAGAAATGGTCACTAGAGCTAATTTAATATAACTCTCTGATTACACATATGTATTACACATATATATCTCATATATTATATATAATATATATTTATATATAAATATATGTTAGATCCAGAATAATTGTGGCTTATGTGATACTGGTCAAGACCATAGTTCAGGTGTCCTGGATGCAAAGCTTTTGCTCTTTTAATGTTCTATATTGTCTCTTGTTAGAAAGCACCACCAGTTGGGAGATGTGATTCACAGGCTACTCTTACAGGAAAAGATACTGAATGAACTTCATTTTCAGATCAACTGTATTAATTTTTTATTGCTGTATAACAAATTACCCCAAAACTTAGCAGCTTAAAACAATTAATATGTATCATCTCACTAGGTTTCTGAGGATCAAAAATCCACGAGTAGCTTAGCCAGGTAGTTTTGACTCAAGGTCGCACGTGGGGCTGCAGTCAACCTGCTGTGGGATGCAGTCAGCTGAAGGTCCAACTGAGGCCAGGGAATCGTTTTTTTAAGCTCACTGGCTTGACTATTGGTAAGAAGCTTCATTGATTTGTCATGTGAGCCTGATCACATCTGAAAGAAAGTGCACATTCAAGAGCAAAGTTATTGTGTCTTTTATGATCTAATCCTAGAAGTTACCATCACTTGTGTCATATTCTATTGGTCACACAGACCAACCCTGGGATAATATGAAAGGGGACTGACTGCATACAGGTGTGAATACCAAAAGGTGGGGATTATCAGAGTCAATCTTGAGGCTGACCACCACATCGAGCTGCTGGCAGAATCTGTGGTGATTCAGTTTGCCTTCAACAGAAAATTATCTGGGATGAAATGCTGTGTATCTGTTCTGAAATGTCCATGTTTTAAGAAATACTCTAGACAGTTCATGAATATGGCCATTTCATTTTTTAGAATTTCCCTGGAAGATTAGACTATGCTATCCAAAATTTAATATATTAACTTTAACTTCATATGGATAACAAATCTCTATTTTTCCCCAAATCACTGAGTCATATCATTTAAATAGCCAATATAGGATCTTTCTGTATGAAATAAAGGTAAAATAAACAACCTATCTAAATTTGCAAGTTAGTAACCCTATGCTAATTATAAAGGTTAAATATAGGAAAACTTGTACTTTTGGCCTCACATTCAGCTCTAAGGATTTATGTTGCTTTGACTCTTGTAAGACTTTAATAATTTTTGATAGTTAAAGTAGACCAGATCCATGAGAGCAAAATTTCCCAGTTTCACACAAGGATAAAACCACGTTTGTAAACAACAAAAGTCTTCTTTCCCTATGTAATTATTCATAAATATCAAAGATATATAGAAAAGTTGCTAATATTGTACAGATAATGAAAAACTCAATATTTAAAAGAGATTCCTAAATCATTCCTATATGAACCAATATAGTACCTTCTTAGGTAATTAAAAAATAAAATATTTTAAGTCTCCTGTGTGTAAAAAATATATATATTTAATTTTTTTCTGAATCAATATTATAGTATCAAAAACAATAAGTGCTGTGTCACACAGTTGTATAAGGAGTCATGGGAAGATAAATAGATCAACTCAATCAACTCATAGTATGGAAAAATTAGCCAAAAAAGTAGCATGAATGTGTGTGTGTGTGTGTGAGAGAGAGAGAGAGAGAGAAAGAGAGAGAGAGATTGATTTAAATCCTCAATATACATCCTAGCCCAACTTTTTTATATAATGGTAGAATTAATGTTCGGTTTTGAAATAGAAAATTAAATCAAGAAAGGCCATGTCCCAGGAAATTTCTATATGGATTTGTATTATCTAATATATTCAAATAAATACCTTAATAAAGGCATGGCTAATGCTGAGGCATTTCCCTGCCTCAGCCAATTCTCTGAACTCTGGGATATTGGTCTCATCTTTTCTAATTGCCAATCAGTACATCTCCTTAAAAAGAAATTTCTTTTAGAAAATGCCTTTTCTAATTTAGATAGATACTTAACATCTTCAAGAAATGCATCAGACCTTCAAAATTTAGGAAAAAGAAAATAATTACTACAAAAGTGCTCTGGGAGTTAAACTATTACAGCAAAACTCTTTCAGCTTATTCCCGCATAGTAAGCGATGTGTAGTAAGCTGCTTCATTTCCTGGCTCTGCTATTATTATCCTCATTCCTCAAGGGTAGATTTAAGTGTCTTAGATTCTCAAATGAGGGAGAAAAAACCTAAGTCTGTATTCTGCTTCAAACAAGTAGAAATAATTATGAGCCTTCTTTGACCAGATATAATTTTTGCCTTGGAGGGTAAAGCAAAGCCCCTTGCAACAGCCATTATTAATGACACTGATATAATTACTATTTGAAAAGAGGAAATCTGCCCAGAAAAATCAATTATAAACCACCAAATGTTCCTTGGACTTTTCAGAGAGGTTCTATGCCGATTGTCCCTCATGACCTCTCCATTAAGAGACTGGTTGGCTATACTCCTAATGGTTGCCTTCAATTATTTAGAGGGGATTTCTGAGCTTTTGTATTTCATATTAAAATGGCCTGGAGAGCATTTCCTGATTGTCTTTCTTGCAGAAGAGAAGGGTCACTCTGGGGAAAACAGACTAATCTAGGTGGCTTTGCTCTAAAAAGGTAACTCAGAGTCCTCTTCCATTAGTGCCATTTGTCATGCAAACATTCTCATAAAATGAAGCAAACAGTTGTGATGACATTGGTTTCAGTGAAAAATTACAGAAAAAATAATAGTTAAAAAGTCATGAGAAGTAGTTTTCTGTAATCTAAGGCAAGCTTGGCTTGGGCATCTGCATTTATCAACTCCTTTGTTTTTAACTTATCACATTCTATCTACTTAACATTATTCTTCTCTTAAGATTTGTCAATGAGTGTCCTATTATAATCATCTAATATTCATTAGTCTCCAGATGTGAGTGGTGTTTTATAATTCTGTCTTATCTATTCCTTTGACACCTTGAAGCTGGTAAAATTTTCTAAATGAAGATATAGCTGAAGGCAAAATTTGAAATGAAGCAAAATTTTATCAAATGTTAGAAAATGTCCCAGGCAAGATACTTGTTGAGTGAGTTTATAAATTGGTGCAAGGGCCAAAACAAACTTAAACTGGTCCTGTGTAATAGTTACCAACTTGACTATATATATCCTTTGATTTAAATATTCTACCAGTTTTTGACAGTCTATAGACAGGAAGGATTTTTCTTGCTTTTATCAAAAGAACTTGTTAGGGAATTTGTCTTTGAACTGAATTGAAATCTAGGACTTGCAGGAAATTCATTTAAGGAATTTATTTGAAGCAGACCACAAAATGGACATTTCAAATCACATTCATGTACCATGTCTGATTTCTATCTCTTTGATAAAGTAAATGATCAGAAAAAAAGCATCAGTAACATACCATCTAAGCTCCTTGAAAAAAATTACCCCTATGAACTGAAATTCAAGAATATGCCTATATTCTGTGTTCAAAAACATTGGTTGAAGTTACTGTTTGCTGATTTATTCAATAGTCTTTTAAGAAGCACTTCAATTTTCCTACTTGAGTTTTGCTTGTGGAAAATTTAATTTTCAAATTTTGGAGTTACAGTTTGTTGTCCAAAAAAAAAAAAAAAGTTTCTTAATTTCACCTAATTGCCAGAAATTTCTGAACCATTTTTTTTTTGCCAGAAAGTATTCTAGTTTATAGAATACAGAAATCTAAAATATCCACTTCTTTCTTATTACAAATAACACTTCATCTTGTATTAACATTTTGTTTTAATATAGAAATAATAAAGAAGAAAGACAGGAAAGGGAAGAGTGAAGAAACTAAAATGTGTTAAATAGCCACATGTGCCAGTTCGTAAGCTACACATTTTTGCTACCTGTCCGACAGCAGATCCAGAATTATTTTCGTCACACCATGAGGTCCTCTGATAATTAAATCCAAGGTTCTTTTGCAATCTAAAGTTATATTAGAATTTAGAGTTAAGGCCTGGCACAGTGGCTCACACCTGTAATCCTAGCACTCTGGGAGGCCGAGGAGGGAGGATTGCTGGAGGTCACGAGTTGGAGACCAGCCTGAGCAAAAGCAAGACCCGTCTCTACTAAAAATATAAAGAAGTTAGCCAAACAACTAAAAATAGAAAAAATTAGCCGGGCATGGTGATGCATGCTTGTAGTCCCAGCTACTCGGGAGGCTGAGGCAGAAGGATCGCTTAAACCCTGGAGTTTGAGGTTGCTGTGAGCTAGGCTAAAGCCACAGCACTCTAGCCTGGGCAACAGAGCAAGCGAGACTCTGTCTCCAAAAAAAAAAAAGAAAGAAAGAAAGAAAAAACAATTTAGAGTTCAATGAATTGCTATAATAAAATTTTGTGGATAAAACTTTAAATAATTAAAGGGATGAAACATTTTCATTTTTGGCTTAGGTACAAACCCATGATGGAGAGGTATTTAATATTAACAACTATGGCAAAATAAGAGGATAGAAGATTCCAGGCAAAGGGAATACAAGTGTGAAAACCCAAGACAAGGAACCTGGCAAGCTGAGGGAAAGAGAAAGTATACTGTGGCTTGAGTATAGTAAGGAAAGAAGAAATAAGGCTGAAACAGAAGGCAGAGAAAAGCCAAGTATACCATTTTTTTCCTTCACAAATTCAACAAATATTTATTATACATCTTCATGTGTACTGTTTTAGCACTACAGATTCATGTTAAGGATGATATAAACATTTTAAATAGGACTTTATTAAATTTGCTTAAATATTCTTAAGATATAATTAACATTGAAAATTTCTTGCCTTTCATGATTAAAGAATATATGTCTTTCATTGGTGCCATTTTAGCTTTCAATTATTTCTACCCAATCTATCACTCAGAAAACTAATCAATATTATACCTCCCACGTACTTATTTCCCTTTTTCAAATGCTTACATCAAGAAAGGCATTTATAAATTCTTTCTTTAAAATCTTCACAATCATAAACTAGTATATTTGATTCATAAATTTTATTTCCAAAAATATTTAGTTTGGAATGACTCCAAAACAAAATATGACATTATTTCAAATGTTAAAACATTCCAGGGAATGTACATCCGTAATCAAATATATATCTTAAAACAATTATAGTCTGCATATGTTTTTCATATAATTTTCTTCTATTTTAAACATATATGACATTTGCTAAGTAAAGAATATTTTGCCGGGACAAAAGAGAATTGCAAGTTACTAAAGACCTTTATCTGGGTTGTGAGTTCTCCTGGGTTCATATCTAATATATCTCTGTAGCCTTAGCAACTAGCATTTTGCCTAACACAATGTAATCATTCAATAAAAATTGAGAAATAGTGATTCCACAAACAAATTATTTGTTACTCCTGAACTTCCACTTTCTTTTCCCTATGTGTTTTCTTAATTGACAAAAAAGGTACTGTGTCACATAGTCTTGTTAGAAAGCGACTTATTTCCTTCTATTATAGAATAATGCCAGACTAGATATTTCAAAAGACTCTTCATTTGCAAAATAACTAGATATGGATAAGATATACTCTTGGCCGGGCGCGGTGGCTCACGCCTGTAATCCTAGCACTCTGGGAGGCCGAGGTGGGCGGATCGTTTGAGCTCAGGAGTTCGAGACCAGCCTGAGCAAGAGCGAGACCCCATCTCTACTAAAAATAGAAAGAAATTATATGGACAGCTAAAAATATATATATAGAAAAAATTAGCCGGGCATGGTGGTGCATGCCTGTAGTCCCAGCTACTCGGGAGGCTGAGACAGGAGGATCGCTTGAGCTCAGGAGTTTGAGGTTGCTGTGAGCTAGGCTGACGCCACGGCACTCACTCTAGCCTGGGCAACAGAGTGAGACTCTGTCTCAAAAAAAAATAAATAAATAAAAAAAAAAAAAAAAAAAAAAAAAAAAGATATACTTTTGATGAAAATTTTGTTCTCATAAAAGTTAAGGGAGAATTTCAAAGATTTATCATTCCTGATCAAAAATATGTATATATCTGAGCTTGGAGAAGAAACACAGCTGCTAGTCTGGTGTGATGGGCTTCTTTAAGAGCAGATGTCTCAGTGCCCTGAGAGCACTGCTGTCAGGATCAGCATGGTTGGTCACCTGCTGGGAAGGGGAACTGATCCTGGGACTCCTGTGCTGAGCCAAGATGCTCAAGAAGAGCTAAAGTGGCACCATTTTTGCAGTATCCCTGGCTTCTCACAGACATAGAAGTAAATCCTCTCTAGAGGAAAGCTTTCAAAAGCTAGGACTCAAAGATACAGCAGATTATGAGCAGGCAATAATAGCACAATGAAAGACCACCAAGAATAGGGAAAAAAAAAAATCATGAGTAAATCAGCAGAAACACTCAGCAACAGCTTTAGAATCCCAAGGACTGCATACATTAAAGAATCATACATAGAACAACTATGTTTGGAAAGCTTAAGAAATAACAAATCCAATCATTGAAAGAAAGAAACAAAAATAGGAAAATTAGGAAGAAATAGAACTTCTAAAAAGAAAAATATAACAACTTTAAGAAAAAAACCATTAAATAAACAGTAATACATTCTATATGTATATATATTAAAATTTATCAGTTATGTACTAATAAAATCATACTGGTAATCACTACTAAAAAGAGACATTTAGTAAACTTGAAGATGTATTTGAAAATATCACCCAGAATTCAGCACAAGGAGACAAGCAAAAGGAAAATGTGAAGGAGATAACTTCCTTGACATAATTAAAATCAAGAAAATATTCTTCTTAGGAAATATTATACTAATTCTCCTAAAAACAGGAACTACATAAAAATTGACCATTATAATTGTTTCTACTAATATTAGGAGATCTAGCCATTTCAATAAGAGTAAGATAACATACAAACATATGTAAAAGGAAAACTCAGATTATACCAGAGTATATGACTCTATACATAGAAATTCTCCCCAAATCTACATGTACATTTAAATAATAAGATTATAGCAAAGTGGCCAACTATAAAAATTTAGTTGCATTCCTACACACCAGCAGCAACAGAAAACACAATTTTCAAATACATTACATTTATAATAGCAACTTAATCTGTAATGTATTTGAGAATAAATCTAAATTATTTTTTAATACATGCAAAACAATTTATAAAACTTTATAGAAAGAAATTAAAACACTCATAGAGTCCACATTCATATATAAAAAGAGATTATCATAGAAAAGTCAGCATTCCCCCCAAATGACATATAGACTTAATGCAATTCTAATAAAAATTCCAGTGGATCTTTCTGTAGACATTGACAAACTGATTCTAAAATTGTTAGGGAGAAGCAAAAAAGGGGTCACGAATAACCAAGATACTTTTGATAAAAATAAGTCGAGGTTACATGCCCTGACAAATATAAAGAATTATCCTAAGTATATCATTAAAGCTGAGTGATATTGCTGCAGCATGGGACAACTTGACTAATGTATCATAGCAGAAAGCCCAGAAGCAGACTCACACATAAACAGACCCGAAACATAAGACACAAGTAGTATTGCAGATCATTAGGAGATGTATGCCCTATTCACTGCATGGTGCAGGGTAATCTATACTGGAAGAAAAAAAGAAAAAGAAACTGGATCCCTACTTCATATCATTTATCAAAATTAAGACCAAGTGTTCTAAGGGCATAAATGTAATGGTGATGGGAAGAAGTTCAAAATTTTTAGAAGGTAAATATGGAATAATCTCTTCTCACATTGTAAGGAAAAGATTTCATAAATGAAATGCAAGTTCTTATTTTAAAAGAAAAATTGGTAATTTTAATTAAATTCATTTTAAGAACCTTTTTTCAAAAGATCTATTAAGATTATAAAAAGACAAGACAGAAACTGGGAGAAGATATTTACCATGTATACAACTAACAAAGGATTAATATTCAAAATACATAAATCCTATAAAACAATACAAAAAAGAACAAATCAATAGAAAACCTGTATCAGACCTATATATCAACCTATAAAAGAAAAGATGCTCAACTTCATTAGTAATAAGGAAATTGCCAATTAAAACCACAATGAGAAAATTTTATACACACTAGATTGGCAAGAATGAGAAATCTGACATTTATAAAAATTGAGGTGCTGTGAAGCAGTTGGAACTCTTACATTGATATACTGGGTGAAAATTGCTAAATGATTGTGGAAAATAATTTTATAAATTTATACATTTTCATATCCAGTGACTCAGCAATTTTGTTATATATATATATATATATGTGTGTGTGTATATATGCCCCCCAAATCTTGCATGTGTGATCAAGACAGTGTCCTAAAATGTTCAAGGAAGCATTGTTCAAATAGAAAAAAATCCAAATTTTCATTATCAGGAAAATGAGTAAATTATAATATAGTAAAATATGAGTAGTGCTATTAATGAAATGAACAATAGATAATACCCCAAAAATGATAAATCTTAGAAACATAATGTAATTCCAGAAGACTATATACAGTATAACAATATTTGTAGAAAGCTCAAATACACACAAAACTAAACAATGTATTATTTATGCACCCCATACAGATGTGATGACTCTTATTTTTTAAGCAAGGATATGATAAACACAAAATTCAGGCTAGCAAATACCTTTGTGAAAGAAGTAGGGGATTGAGTATGGAAGGAACACAGAAAAAAATCCACATTAATGGTACCATTAACCATTACAATATTAATGTACAATATTGTTCATGCTATCTTAGAATATATATTAACTTAATATATTTTAAACTAATATTTCCCAAAATATATACTGTAGTGCTAGTTTCAGTAAATGTTTTACCACCATAGGGTTGCATGGTCAAATCAATTTAGAAAATGTAACATATATTTTCATCTCTGGAATTTCACAAATCACATGGGCATATTAAATGCTCAGAGAAAACCTGTAGCCAAGGAACTTATATAACTTTATTTAACCTAGTGCTTTTCAAATGTATTTGATCTCAGTGACAGCCATGAAAGTACTGTCCCTTTAAGAGAGAATATGTTGCAAGGAGAGTCTCCACCTAGAAGCCCTATTTCCCCTGAGACCCAGGTACTTAGAACCAGGCCTGTCTTGCTGAATACAGAACTCTTCTAAGGGGCAGTCTCCTCCTGGAGATCCTGAATACCTGGTCAAGACTTTCTCCCAGGGGGACTACCTTCTGAGGCATTTTCTACCCAAGCCTGCTTCCTCACCTCTCTTTTCACTGGCCTCAGACCTGCATTGTGGTCTGAGAGCACTTCTTGTCTCCTCTTTATCCCTCACCTCTTTGACTTGCACAGGTGTTTCCCACCTTAAATATCTTCTTTCAACATTGTTTTGGAGTGTGATCCTCAGAAGATCTAAACTTACACAACTAGGAAGCTTTTTTTTTCTTGGCTATAACGACACATATTCCTTGAAAATAATGTTTCATGCCAACTCTTTGGGAAATGTTTTAAGCCAAAGTTTGTTGCTGGCAAGTGAGGAGATTATAAAAACATAAGTGTGTGTTTTAGCTCATTCATACTTTTATAATAGGAAAATATCATTTTAAAATTATGCATGAATCTTTTTTTCCTCTGAATCTTTTGTTCTTTATTTTCAGAATAATGGTTATGGAAAATTAATCCTCAGTGCCAAAGTAAATCACTCTAGTATTTTTTTTACTAAATAACATTGCCATTCTGATGTGTGGTTTGTTAATTTCACTGAAGTATGAATTTGAAACAAGGGCTCTAAGGGAGAAAAAAATGTAAAAGTAAATATGTTTTGTTTTATTTTTATTAATTTTTAAATATATATTGTTTTATATCTAAATCAAATTAAAAGAATTAATTACAGCATTCTTATTCAAACTGATGGAAAAATTGACAAAGTACATATATCTCATTGGGCATTACAAAATATTCTATGCCTCACAAATAACCTATAACCAGAAACATTTTTGACACCCTCATTCTTTGTAAATTTAAAAGAACATTTTAAATGATTTTAAGAAGTGGGTGACTATGGAAGAAAATATTAATACTTCCAACAAAATAATAAGACCAAAGTCTTTCTAACTTGGAATCAAATACCTACAGGTGACTTCATGGGAGTCCAATCACAAATACTTTTTCCAAGATGAGCAATTAAAATGTCACGTAATATATCTTAGGAAATCATTTATCCTTCATTCATTGAAATAGGCTTAATAAACTTTTAGATGGCAGACCCCTGTGCTAGATATTATAGATTTTGTTGGAATAAGCCTCAAGTCCTGCAAATTGCAAAAAATCTAAATTAGATTCATTTTCAAGCACTTATCATGACTAGAACATATTTAGCTTCAAGATTATAATTTTTATTAACCATAGTTAGATAATTCTTTTGGATGAGCATCTTCAAATCAAGAAGACAAAATTCATTATTTTAATTAGATGAAATTTAAATGAACCACTCATCATGAAGCATTCATACTGGATACTTTTTAGAATATATTTGTCTTAATGCTTCCAAAATGTCCTTTCTCAGTACTCTTGTAAGAGAGGCTGAGTTAACAACCTATTATTATGTACTCCTTACTGAGCTGTTAATAGCTTTACAATCTTTCAAAGAGTACACCTGCTGCTCATAAAAACATTTATGTTGCTACAGAATTTGGCTGTGTTTTAATATCATGTATTTGCAGTGACCTTGTAGAATCCATACTGATCAAATATTTCTAGGGGAAAAAACAAGAATAAAAAACTTCTGTCCAATTACTTGAATATATCAATGAAAAATTAGAAAATAATTTATTATAAGAGTTCTAATATTTGAAAAGTTGTTTCTCTCTCTTTAGCTTTCTTGATAATTTTTTACACTATTTGGGTTTGTTTACATTTTTATCCTTGAAATTTTGTTCTCTCAGTTTATATGTGTTGAAAAAGACAGGGTTATATTCATATATATATATATATACTTTAATTAGAAACTGAGGACTGAAATTCTATTAGAAATATCAACATTTCTATAGAATGAAAAAAGTAAAAAATGAAATTAATTTAGATCTTTTTCAAACTTTTAATAATAGAAAATTATAAGTTTATAATGAGAAAAATGTAAAATTTTAGCTGAGGAAGTATTCTGAAGTTCTTCATGGTTGAATGTAATATAAATTAATTGTTTTTGGCTAAATTTCAGTTGGCAAAGGCAAATTGCTCCCAAAACCTGTGTTTGATCCTTCCATTTCACACAAGGACATTTAAACAAGGTAATCAGTACCATCATTATTTCCATATGTCCCTTGATTCTTGTTATTTCATGGATGAACACAGCAAGTGGATGGATGAAATCTTTCTGTCCTATCTAATTTAGTTGTGCCTAAATGTGTATAGCTATTATAACTTCTGGTATCCACAACTCCTTGGTAATTTTCCTCCTATTTAGTGAATTATCCATCATAACCTTCTTATTTTAGTGTATCTAACAACTTTATACTTTGAAAAGACCACCATATGGTGCTTCTGAAGACTTAGTTCAATTTTGGGTTAGCACATGAGGTTTTTTACTGCTGTCCAACTTCAGTATGGCAGATAGATAGAGGTACCTGCCAGATATGTAGTCCCCCTTAGCTTCTGAAACAGACAATATTCAAGGATTATTCCAAATCACTATGCTTTACTCTTAAATCTCAGAATGGTGCCGTTGTACAAATGAGGGCTACATTAACAACTAGTCAACTGGTCATTTGCACAGGTACAAGTAACTGACTTGAGATCCAAGTAACTGGCTCTAAAGGAGAGTCTGCCATCTGAAGATATCTTGAGACATTGGTGTTACTCCCACATGTAGATCTCAACTGCCCACTTAATCGCTAATGGTCCCAGACCCCTGGGTATTTGGCTGATTTATCCTACTAATTTTCTTGACATGGAATTAAAAGAAGAAAGTTTCTGTGGTTCTTGAAGATTAATTTACCAAGTAACCAACACAATTCCCTCAACTAACTCAAAATACAGTTCACTATTAAAATAGTATGCCTCCAAGTGACAAATGTTTCCACCAACAACATGGGCACCTATTTAATTACATAACAGCAACAATGAAAATCATTCTATCTCACATTTGAGGACAATGCTCAAACTTAATATCACTTCATATGCATTATTATTTGATCCATCACAATATTGTGAGGTAAATGGAACCAAGGTTTCATGATCATTTTTGGACTAAGTATGCTATGCTATGGCTCAGTAATAAGAGGACATGCTGAAGTTCACCTGTCTTTTGAGTCATAGAAAGACAGCCCTGTTTTTCCAAATTCCAATCTAGTGTTTTAAATAGTAAAGTAACAATTTGTCAATAAATATAAGATTCTATAGAAAACAATACCAGAATTAGAAATCTCAGTTTAAAGCATTGAGAGTTCATAGTCTTTCATCTATAGCATAAGATGTCCTCTAAATTCAGTATGAAGGAAAAACATAATTTCATTGTTGTGTTGGAAGAAATCACAGTCTTGTTCTTCCTAATGAGCCTTTTGCCTTCTCCGTTAAAAAAAAGTGATATATGTGTGTTTGAAGCTCACTTGTGGTACTTGAGGACTGAAAATTCCATGAAATAGTAGCAAAATATAATCTATTTAAATCTTAAATTCATGTGTTAGACTAGGTACTTTCGATTTCAGAGGTTCTTATACTATGATTTGGATTGTGGTTTATTTCTGTACATACAGTCTGTATTAATTATTTTCTTTACATCTCTGTTTCTCAATATGTTTATAAAACAGTGAATATAAAACATATATAATATGTAAATTTCTTAGTAATACTTAGCTCTATTGCAATATTTCATGTTGGAAGCTATATAAATAAATAGCAGGATAGAATAGCTAGACTTCCTGTGTTCAGATCCAGGCTCTCCCACTAACTGATTGAATGACCTTGGGCAACTTACCTGAGGTGCTACAGTGGCACCTCATTCTCCTCATTGAAAATACCTACTTCGTAGAGCAACTTTGAGGATTTTCTGAGTTTTGAGAGTGCTTAATGCCTACAACATAGTATACGGTAAGAGAGTGTTAACATTTAAAAAATTAACCACATTATGTTCTGTTTATACTTTCAGCTGATTTGTTTTGAATAATTTAATCTGTCATTTCAGGCTAAAAGGTCATAATCCTTCTAAAGAACCAGATAATTGAGATATTTAAGTTGATTAAGTTTTGTGTGTTAAGACAAAATAGCATCAGCCAATGTAGTAACAAAAAAATAGGATCAGTGAATTCCATATTAGAATTGGGGCCTAGAAATCTTGATTCATGTTTACTTGGTCCAGTTATCTATTACTGCATAACAAACTACCCCAAAATGTAGCTTAAAAATTATAATTTATAAATACTATATGTTATGAATCTATGAGTCAGGTATATAAACAGGACACAGCAGGAGCAGCTCATCTCTGCTCCACATCTAGGACTTCAGCTGGGATGATAAAATACTGCCCGGGAGCTGGAACACCTGCAGATTGACTAGACATCCTTTGTCACTCTCTCTCTCCTCCCTCCCTCCCTCCCTCTGTCCTCCTTCCCTTCCCTTGTCCCTTGTCCTCTCTCTCTAAGGCTCTTCCTCCACTTAACTCTCTTGGGCTGCCACATAGCTTAGCAGTCTCAGACTAGTCATACTTCTTACAGTGCAATATAGAGTTCCAAGACAAAAGTGGAAACTGCCAGTTTTCTTTGAGACTGGGCCAGGAACTGACAACGCATCATTTTTGCCCTGCTTTATTGGTCAGATCAGTCACAGACTAGCCTGGATTCAATGAAAGGAACACAGACACAACATTTCAATGAGAAGAGTGTAACAGAATTTGTAACCGTCTTTATTTTGCTATACTACTTGATTTTAGGCCTTCATAACATTATATTATTTGCTTTGCTTCCCATTTGTACTAATTTAAAAATAAACATTTCTCAGCACTGGATCAAAGAAAATGTATTAAGTTTGAATATGATATTCTAAACTTTCAAAGTATATTTAAAGAATGGTATTTGGACATATCGGGGAGTTAAAAATAGTTAATTCATAAAAGTAAATCAAAAGGAAAAAGAAAAAAAAAATGGTGAAAAGAAAAGAAAACTTCCACAAAGGAGTTTTTTTTTTTTCAGTTCTTTGAATCTGAATCTGGACTGCACATTGGGTTGTGACAATGTATTTATAACAGATAGGATATAATTATGCAGATCGAATTATCCAAACTTGAAAATAGGAGATTCCTGCATGTCTAAGGAAAAAGCATTCATTACTAGCACCCCCAACCCTCAAATATATACTACATGAAATATATTATAATATGGGCAACATTTGTGACCTCTGCAGAATAGAGACCTCTTCACTGTAGCAGTATTTTTCCCTAAATTAACTTAGTGCTTCATTATAGGTAATTTTCTTTCCAATTTGATTTCAAAGCCAGTTTATGTGTATAAGTAAATAAATATGTTCACCATTTCATAATAATCCAGATTAAAATAATATTTCTGAAAAATGGCCTTACCTTGAATTCCTCCACTTGCATTTAAAACTATCTGCAGTAATTTACATGTTTAAATATTTCTGTGATTTTAAACACCCACACTGGAACTAGGAACACCTTTTGTCTTGGAGATGTGTCCTGCAGGAAGCTGTCAATTACTGCAATGTATGTATTAGTATTATATTACTTATATTCTCTCAGTGATATTAGGTTCCCAGTTATAGTATCTTGATATACCTATATTTTACTTTATTTTATTAAAAATCTTGATGTACTTCTTGATTCACATTTGATATCCTGTGAGGAAAATTCAAAATCAATCAATGAGTTAGATTACTGTCTGAAAATACTGGGTTATTTAGAGTACAGTAGGAAACTTTTCAAGTCAAGACAGTATTACTTATAAAGAAGGTTTAAAATCTCTCATTTGGGGAGGAGAGACTGTTTCTTGAAACAAATTTTGCTTTGTAGCTTTGTAGATCAGTTTTAATAGATATCTTAGTTTTAGTTTTGAACAAAACAAATGTATCTGTCATCAGATCACAATTAAGACTCATCAAACAAATGTAAAAATATTAAGAGTTTCACCATGGTGACAAAATATATTTAAGTGGCAAAGATAAAAATGAAAAATCTTCAAAAACTGTTTCCTTCCCTATTCTAAATGAGAGTAACGAATTCTCATGCATGCATATTTAAGTGAATTTCTGCTTCCTGTTCAGTGCAAGAAGCAGCCTTTTTAACACTATGTTTTGAAGCTGATTTGGATGAATATAAAACTTTACCTATATTCATAAACAGTGCTGTTTTTCAGTGGAGACATTTCTATAAAATATTTTCTCATATTCTACTGATATTCTCACTCTAGTGAAATTCTACCCATCTTATCTTCCTTATTTACTTTAATCCTGTTAGAAAATCTAGCAACCAAGGGACAGTTTAGGAGGCCAATACAACTGCATTTACTCTCTGGTAACTTTATTTTCAAAGATTTTTCTCTGCTGTCTTTCATTTATCTTAGCTATCCTATAATCTAGTTAGCACTATGGTAAAAATATTTAACTACTCTATATTTTTAAATACTTTTTATTTTGTATAATTAACGTATATATGATGTTATAGGATACATATAGATAGTAAAAAGGTTATTATAGCAAAGCAAATTAAAATATCCATCATCTAAATTTTTTTATTTAAAAAATATATTACCAATACCGTCATTGTTTTTTAATCCACATCCTGCAATTAGATATAATTAATCAAAGGACTGTACACGTTATCTTTCTAGTCTATGCCACTTCATTCTGCCATATCATGATGATTTAATCTTGAAAATGTTCAGTTTGACATTTGGAATGCCATTTATATTTGAGGAAATCAACATATGTGTATTAGTGTTTACAAAGATACTTAGTACAGTTTTTTTCCTCCAGTAGCATTTGTTGCTAACATATGTTAATTTTTTTATAATAAAGTTGTTTTTATCTAACATTTATGTGGATATTTTACTACTCGGCCCAAACTACCGTATCAGTAGGAATTTATAAAATCTTCTAAAAATTCTTAGTTTAAACTAATCCTCAAATATTATGATGATGAATATGATTTTTCTTTTCCAGTTTCCCCCCTTAAGATAAAATCATTTTATCTATCATCAATACTATAATAAATATTAGGTCTTTAAATGTTTTATTCTCTATGTTTCCTATGTTTTCTACCTGTATATTAATATTTTTATCACCAAATTTACACATGATTTTAAAATTCTAGTAAATTAACTAAAACTTTAAGAATACATGACAAATTTAAACTTGTAGTTTGACTATGATATACTTTTAAGACATATCATTAAAGAATTTTGGAATGAAAGCACTTTCTTCAGGTACCAGTATCAAACTTTAAACATTTAATTTTTACTTGAACACCATTATAAATATTTATAGAGTGGTAGACAACAGGAGAAAATCTATATCCCATCTATATGAAGGTAGGTACAGGAAGACAGATGGGAAAGCTAAAACTGAATAAATATTAAGAATATGTATTGAAAGATATTTCAACACATCCCTTAGTTTTTTTTAAGCGTACAATTTTGTCAAATATTTTTAGCAAGTATAATCTTGGATGTTCTCCACAATGTTCCTAAGAACACAGCACACTATATTGACATAATATTATTGCATTTTGATTATGGAAGTACTATAAGCATGCAAAAACAATTTTTCTCATCTCTTATTTGAATTGTCATTGATTTATGCAAACAAATTTTAAGTTGCTGTAATAATATTTAAGAATTTAAGAGCTAAACTTATGGAGCAATTCATTAAATTTTTATTCAATAATTTGGATAATATATAATGAGACCCTTCAGTATGTGTTAATATGTATTTATGTAATCAATATATATTATATATCATATTTTTTTTTTTTTTTGAGACAAAGTCTCACTCTGTCGCCTGGGCTAGAGTGCAGGGGGCCATCATAGCTCACTGCAACTTCCAACTCCTGGGCTCAAGCGATCCTCCTGCCCCAGCCTCCCGAGTAGCTGAGATAATATATATTTGTATTCCTACAGTATTAAGCAGTCAGAATACAAAGGTTAACAGGCAGCAAACACATACAAAATTTTTAAAAAGGCTTCTCACAGCATCTGCAGGATTACCGTAAGGCACAAACCTATCATTGCCCTGGATTAAATGCACCACCTATTGATAATTGCTCCTAAAAGAAAGAAAAAATGCTATTTTACACATCTGCTGAAGCCTGTGAAAAGGTTTTACACATTATTTTGCTTTATCCATACAACAAGCCTGACTCTTTGATATAGGTGTAACTTCCCAATTTTCGTAGATGAACTGACTACAAGTAGGACTCTATTAGTCTCATTCTAGCATCAGTATTTTCTGAAGGTCACACTATAATAATTAGGCCATGTCCCCTAACAGTAAATTTAACCACTATTTCAAGCAGTTAATTATCTTCATATCAATTATCTGTTTTGTGAAAATCAGTTATGAATGTTTAATTCCAGATCAATATTCCTCTATCATCAGGTATACCTCTGTGCCATCTTCTACTATTACTCAACATTTAATGTTCAGGAATGCATTTAATTTTCATTTTATGTGAAACAAGGTACAAATTGGAAGGAATATATGAAAAAAAGTCATGAATGCATTTCAAAGTGATTTGGGGTTATCTCCTATTTTGGATTACTGGGGATAATCAAGAGTTGATTGTAGTAAATTATAGTCATGGAATACTAAATGATTCTTTTCCAGAGTGCAGTCAGAAAGTAATTGTGTACTTTGAATAACTACCTCTACATATTTTTTACATATGTATATTTTGTAATTTTGTCATAGCAGTGGCTAATTTTTACCCTAAGGAAAACATTTCAGAGCATTCTACCCTCTAACTTAGACCACTCAACCTTTGATCTTCTTAATCCTTTCTCTCCTCAAATTAGGAACTTTTTCTTCTACATTTTAATGAATGTGAGAAAAGAAAGCAACTCTCTTTGTTGCCAGCAACAGAACTTAATTGTGACTTCTACTGAAGGATATCAAAATGCAGAATCTAAGAGCAGGGTGGAACATGCAAGCCTCAGAAAGGCAGGAACCTGGAAAGCTGAGGTTTCTCAATTTCAATGTAGTTTTTCTCTTTGTATCTCCTCATCATTCTAGCTTGCTCTTGTTTCTGGAGCAGTTGGCCAGCCCCATCTCCTGGTACTGGTGGGGTGTATTTAGATCTGGTCAGAGGAGATTCAGTGTGAGGTAGAAGCTATTCCAACGTGTGCCCCTATGTTGGAGCTGCAGGTTTAGTAGTCCAGTTCCCAGTGATATGTGACCAGAGCTGCACCAGATGCACCCTATATTAACTGGTTAGTATTATTGCTTTGCAGGTATCAATCAATAGACATTTACCAAACACTGACTATGCATCCAACACTCCTTTGTTTCATTTTGTTCTGTTTTGTTTTGTTATCTGAGGAGAATATAGACCACATTTTTTAATAAAATTTCAGTCTTCTTGAGGTTATATACTGACATACATTAAAATAAGTGGAGGAAGGGACCAGATGTTATAAAAGTAAGTCTTAATGAGGGTTAGAATCAAAGAACGTAGAAATTATTTTTTTTAAGATGTCTAGATTTTCTTACTGCACATGCCTTTATAATATTAAAGTACCATTCTTATACATCTTTGAACAATTTTAATCTGTCTAAAACATAAGGCAAATTTGATAAATATGCAGTCATACCTGAAGGTTATAAAATATCTCACAGGCACTGACTAATGGAGAATTTTCTAGGGTGTGATTTCCTCAACGAAGATAGCATATTGCTCCTAAAATTCCAAAAGTTCTCCCATTATTTTCAGATACTTACAAAGCATTTACATGTATTGACCATACATTAGAACAAAAAATTCAATAAATTCCCCATAGCAGAAAACATTCTTTGCAAATGATGTAAAAAAATCAAACAACTTTAAGAAAATAAATTCCCACATCCTACCCCAAAATTCATTTGAAAAATTTAAATATTATTCATTTGAAAAAATTAAGTATTATTAATATATAATATAGTAAAGCATAATAGACTTAAATTATAATATAATATATTAAAGCATAATAGACTTAAATTATAAACTATTTAAAAATTAAAGACATTAAGATACACATATATCCAAAACTTTGGAATATGACCAATGCAGTAAAACAAAGTCGATGGAATGAACAAGTGAAAAATAAAAAATTAATGAAATAGAATCAAGTATATTTGATTTAAAAAAATTAAAAAGCCAATGTTTTTAAAAGACTGAACAAATAAACAAGTTTGGCTAGGACTAAGATGAGAAAAATGTATTTTTATGGAAGATATGTTTAGTAATAGGGCAAGACTAGATGTAAATTTATATCAATAAATATAAAACAAATTTAAGTTTTTTTCTGATAATTACTAAAAATAGGAAGGTCTGAATGTAGGATAAAAAATAATTTTAAAAGCTATTCAAATATTTACCACCAGAATGTTCCATTTCAATTAAGTTTTCAAGGAACAGGTAATTCCCATGTTGTATCAATTATAGCAGAACATTAAAAAAAGGAAAGTTTCATAATATATTCTCTAAATATAGTATAACCAAATTATATAACCAAATATTTAAAATAGAAAAGAAGGAAAAAAACTATAGACCAAAATCACCTATAAATATGTTTTAAAATTCTAGCTGAAATATTATCAAATTTGAATCCAAAATTATCATAAAAATTATAATATATTATGAATAAGTGTTAACAGGTAGGATTTATCTTAGAAATGCAAGAATAGTTCTTGATAAGTATGTGTTTCATTAAGGTAAAAAACATAATTGATTTGGAAGCAGATAGATTGTTTTATAATATCCAGAATCTGTTTCACATTTTAAAAACAAAATACAAACAAAACTACAGTGTAAGAGAAAAAATTCTCAGCTGGACATCTACCAAAAACCTAATTTAGACATAACTGTACTTAACAATAGCAGAATTAGAAGCTGTTCCATTAAAGAAAAAAAAAAATAATAAACTCCCTGCTTTTACCCTGCTTTTACTGCTATTCTGCAATATTCTACTAACAATCTTAGTATTGTAATAAGACAAGAAAAATGAGTAAGAGATTCTCTTTTTAATTCCTACAGTAAATTGTCATTGATGTAGCCATATAGGTCTTGCACACTTTCTTGTCATATACTTAGGTGTTATAAGATTTCTGTTGTTATAAGACAAGGAATATTTAAAATATAACTTTAATTGGTCATTGCTAATGTATAGGAAAACTCCTGATAGTTGTATGTTGGCTACCTAACTGATTTCTCTGGATTAGTTCTATTTTTTTCAATTCTCTTAGAAGTTCTAAGTAAACATTCCTAATTATTAATAGCAGAGAGAAAAACAATAATTTATTACAGTTCAATCTTTAGGAGAGAAATTTTTTATATATAAAAAAAATCTTGTTTTTAAATTTCAGTAAGATAATTAAATTATGCTTTAGAGAGAACCTTTTCTGTATACTTTATGGTTTGGCTAGGGTAGAATAAGATTCTCCTTCTCTAAAGAGTTCTGAAAAAGGAGTAGGTTAACACTTAGAATTAATCAAGGCAACTGATACAAGAATGAAAAAGGATGATTTTTTAGGACTATAAGCTCTTTTATGATTATGTCTACTTTACATAAGTGCTAAAATTTCAGTTCCTGGGCTTACACAACTCATTCTTGTATTCTATTTTGTAAATCTTGAAACTGGAGTGCACTCAGACTTGAGAACTCTCCAGGGATTGATTCATTCTCATTAAATCCAAAAAGAGACCGAAAAGCTACCCAGAATGTTCACGTCTTAGTTTTAGGGAAGCCTGCCCTTTCCAGGAACAAGTATATTTATGTCTGCTTCTACACTTGAAAATCTACAATAGTAATCAGAAGATTGCAACATCAAAGCAGAGATATGAAAACTCGTAATGAATCTTTCAGCCGTGGTATGATGAGTAGCTTCCCCCAAAGACTCATTCTTGTACTGACCAGTAAAATAAAGTCAAGCATATTCCAGTATTTCTGCCTTTTGGAACGTAATTATAAAACACTGACCAAGTCTAGCATACAAGCTTTCCTTTTCCTAGAGTTGTATGAAATATCTTCCTTTCATTCAAGTAAAATACTTTCAGATTTGCCAATACCATAGTTTAGGCAATAAGATTCTTTTGGTAATCTTTCCAATTTCGTTTCTAGGCCATGCAATTCTTGATTTGTCTAGGAAAAATATCCTCCTTCAGATAATGAATCATGTTCTAAATGTGATTTCAGTTTATTTTTGAAAGGATTGTTGTGGAGACATCTCCACAGTTTGATGAATGTGTGAGTGTGACAAAGGCAAGATGAGGAAGATGGATATAGAAATGGAGAGAGAGAAGAGATAAAAAATGACTTAGATGACTCCTAGGAAAACCATTAATATCCATTTTTAATATTATTTTGTTTTCTCAAACAATCTATAGCTTCAGTCTCCAAGCCAGCAGAACAAAAGTCTTACTATTGCCTTAACTGGGACATTGCTAAAAAGAAAAAAAATACAATGGTTTTGATAGTAGAGTGCTCAATATTAATAGCACTTTAATTTATTCCTGATAGTTTTAACTTGATATGACTTGAAGTGAATCAGATACCTCCATACATCAAAAAGTCTAAAAGAATTTCCTAGACTTTATTAACAAATTCTGTTCCCATGCCTGAACAAGAATACTATATATTTCATGTAAATTGGGTAAGTTATAAGCCTCCTATATTACCTATAATCTGTCAATATGTCATTATATCAAAATAAAATAAAAAACAAAGGCAGCATGCATGAATGTGTTAACCTTAAAATAATTTTATCTTGGAAATACCTAGTTAATACATTTTGATGTTCAGAAATGTTTCTGCCAATTGAGGAACTATTTATATAAAGTATTCTAATTGTCAATCAATAATTCATTACTACATGGCTCATAGTCTATGTTAAATTTAAAGTTAATTATAGTGGCTAGATAGCCAGGGACATAAAGTGTGGACAAAATTACTTTGGCCCAAAGTCCAATCTATAGGCATATTGGCTCTAGATATATTTGCTTAAATAGGGTATAGTGAAAAAAGCATAACTTGAGTGGAAGTCACTGACCAGCTGTCTCACTCGTTTTGGTAATTTACTTATTCCTTCTGGACCAGTTTCACCATAAATGGGAATAAAAATATTATCAGTTCTTCACAAGATTATTATGAGGATTACTTAAAGAATGTGTGTGAAAACACCTTGCAAATTATAAAGCATGACGTTAATCATGGTTGTTATGATGTTATATCCTCAAATCAACATGTCTGTTGAAGAAAAGTTTACAACATAATTTTTGTCATATATAAATTCAATTAATTTAAAATTTAAAAATGAAATGAAGAGGTGACATCTTTTAGAAATCCCATTGGACCCAAAGACTTTAAGAGAAAGGAAACCATCTAAAAGATGACCACCACTATGCTAGGCTATTTAATTCACTCCCATTAGTGGGAATGGTAAATCCAAGAGAGGGCAGTGAGAAATGTGAGAATCATTCACAGCAGAAGAGGAGAGACCTGCATTTCTGACATAAAAATAATTATAGAAATTTAATTTCTAGGTAGAACTTTGTTGATTATGTAAGATGTAACTACTAGAGTGCCCTAGAACCTTACACATAGAGAGAATTCAATGAATGTCTGTGGAATGAATGAATTTTCCATAGGAGTAAATCAAAACCGTGACGATAACTTACCAAGGTATATATTAGAAACAGAGTTAGACTCAAGCCCAAGACAGGAGAATTCCAACCCAGAATTCCCTCCACCTGCCCTCCATTGATATACGGCCTGTCACTTCTGATTGTGGGACTGATCATCTGAACCTGTTTCTTTTCACTAAGTTATAGTTTTCAGATCAAATGCTAAAGGGGCCAGACTCTAGCAAGAATGGCCCTTCTAGTTACCGTGAAAAGTTGACACCTATAGAAATAAAGCTAAATTCAGTATTTCAGGTAATTGAAAGATTCAGTGTAAGAATAAGATTGGATTCCAGAAAAGCCTTGATTCTCAGTAACTGGGAAGGAGCAGTGACTGAGTGTAAACAACAGGATCTTCCCATGGGAAAAGAACCATGAGAAAAGGTCAATCTCTCCAGAGTAGAATACACGCACACCTGTTTGACAATGCCCTATGTTCACCATTTGGTTCTGAACTATTTTTTAATGTGGGTATAAATATATAAAACAGAAATTGCATATATATTTTTATTTTAGAAATGACATACATTACCAATATATTAAAGTTCATTGTTACTATATGTTTTTACTACAATTGGTGCTATTTTCTGTACTCATCTAAGGAGAGGTAGTGGAATAAGCTGTTTCACTTCCAGCCAGAAAGCATTAGTGCACAGGACAGCCAGTGCTGTCAGCCAAACAGCATCCACTGTACTCTCCACAGTTCAGTGTGCTTGGCAACCAATGGGGTTACACCTTCGGAGGTTCACTTTATGCCATTTATTTACTGCCTAACAACATGTCTTAATCCATGAAAATGTACAAGTAATAATCCTGGATCTGCAACAAAAAATTTAAAAAATTTTTTTTTTTGGAAATTAGTAAGTACTTAACACTGGTTGATAATATATCACACACCCTATTCAAACATGTTCAGAATTCAGCCTGCCAGGACAAATAAAAAATCTAGATGGGTCGGTGGCAAAGCATGGTCTCTACCTGGTGATAGCTACTTTGAATTGGAGTTGATGTGTCAACAGAAAGGTGATTTGCCAAAGTTCCAGGACAATAGTAGCCTATGTTTATCACGAATAAAAGCTAAATTGGTTTCCCAAGAGCTTAGAAACACCAGGAGGAGAGAGAGATGCTATGTACTGTGAGAGGAACTCTCCTAACTGCTTCTTTCCGAGCCTTCTTCCTCATCATGCTAGTGTCAAGACAAAAGACAAGATAGCATCTGTCACCCTGGTGGTGAGTGATTCAGGATAAAGAACCATTTAAGCACCCTTCCTAGGGCTTGAGAATTTTTATCTCAGGGATGTAGCTACAGATACACTTTTATACATAACAACAAAAATGCTAAAAGCTGCCTGCAAAAGGCATCCTTTACTCTCTGTAAACTTTAGTGAGTAGGTAATTACTATTTAGCTATGTTTTGGTGAAGCAAGCAACAGACATAATGTATAATTACTATGGGACCATTCTAAGAGTAAGCTTTTGAATTGTATCTTCTCTCTTTGGGGATAATGGGATAAGACTAAATTCCTTTTTTTTTTTTTTTCCTCATTGCTGTAAAATTTTTCTCTCAGTCATCATTTCATATTTTGAAACATCACTCAAAATGCACCATAACTCCTAAGTTGCAAAAATTCTGTGAAAATTGGAATAGCCTCCTCTTGTACATGAAAATGAAAACTCCAAATGCTCTGCAAATTTCTACCAGAAACAGTATCGCTTTTCTATAGTCTACAAACTTTTTTTTCTCCACATCATAGGTTTTAACCTTCTTAATTATAAAGGCCTTGGTATAAGCAAGCTCCTGCTTTTAACCCCTAGCAGACAATTATAGCCATCAATGATTTATAAACTTTATTTCCTTAGATTTTATGCTAGGTGGATAAATATTTAGTTACTTTCAAATCTCAAAATCACCTAGAGATAAATATAAACTGCATTTATTCTGGTTTGTCTTTATAATTTAAAATGTTGCTGTTAACTCATTTTGTTCTTTGTACTTTATATTTAATAAAGATTTATTATTTGGGGTATAATGGCAAATTTATTCAGCTAGACACAGAATAACCATATAGCATATAAGGTTCTGATAAATGAGACCATAAAGTTTAAAAATAATCTATAAGATAAAAACTTTTTTTTTTTTTTTGCAAAAGTAGCTTAAGGGAAATAATTTTCATAGTTGTAAATATTAAAGTGTCAGCAGCAAATAAATTAAATTTGGCACATTCTTCATATGTGTATATTTTTATAACTTGGTTTGTTAGTCTGGAAGTTCTCCTAAACAAAAACAAAATCTTGATGGGAATATTATAGTTAGAATTTAAGCATCAAATGGGTGATTCAATTAGTGACCTTGAAAGTCACTTCTATTCCTGAGAGTCTCCATCTTTAGATTTATGATGAGAATAACGGAAATTAACTTGAGGACTTGTTGACCTAGCGTGACCTGTGAATTTTTTTCACACAAATATAATTTTTTTCAAATACTCTATTAAAATACCTTTGTAAAAGTATAGGGTAATAATTCCATACAAAAACAGAATTAAGTTGGTTTTTTTTTTTTTTTTTTTTTTGAGACAGAGTCTCACTTTGTTGTCCAGGCTAGAGTGAGTGCCGTGGCGTCAGCCTAGCTCACAGCAACCTCAAACTCCTGGGCTCAAGCGATCCTCCTGCCTCAGCCTCCCGAGTAGCTGGGACTACAGGCATGCGCCACTATGCCCGGCTAATTTTTCTATATATATATTTTTAGTTGTCCATATAATTTCTTTCTATTTTTAGTAGAGACGGGGTCTCGCTCTTGCTCAGGCTGGTCTCGAACTCCTGACCTTGAGCGATCCACCCGCCTCGGCCTCCCAGAGTGCTAGGATTACAGGCGTGAGCCACCGCGCCCGGCCCAGAATTAAGTTTAATTTGACCCCACCACCAGCATATTGTGGACAATGTCTTACATGGACAGGTATTAATAAAATGAACTATTCTGTTCTGAGGTAATGGGCAAAAGCTCCTGACTGATTAGATCATTCAGAATACCCTGGCAAGTTCATTTCTCACTAGTAAAGTGAGGTAGTTGGCAGTTGACTCAGGAGACTGAGAACCAAGCCTCCAGCCCTGCCTCTGATTCCTCAGGTGTGGTTAAGTCTTTCATACCTATGTCCTCAGTGCTCCGTCATGGGCAGATTATTTTTAAATCCACCTCACAATCACTGTGTAACTAGTACATGTTTAAAAATAAGCTATAGTAGCTGGGGGGGAGGGGAAGGGAGGGGGAGTCAATTTTCCCTCAAGGGGAAAATTTCATCATTTTATTTCTTAAAGTTGACTCACATTCAGTTTTTACTACTTGCGAATCACTGAGTTATAGAACAAAGCAATTGATTTGGGGATAAAAGATTTCAAACTTTAAAAACAATTAATTTATTTTTCCTTTCACCCACAGGTCTACCCACGGATAGCGCCGGCATTTTGGCACTACCTGCGGGTAGAAGTGAGTAGCGGGTACTTGAATTCTCCCACCTTTGCACTTTGCACTCTGCTGGTGTGGTCTGACCTGACGTGCCCATTTTGCTCAAGATGCAGATACCATTCTGTGTAAACGTGTTCTCACGCCACCACCATCTCTTAGACTTGGATCAGAGATCTAAATCACCAAAAATACAAGTGCAGTTTACATAAGATTAATCATCTTTCTTGATAAATTTCCAAATCAGGACCATATCATATGCATCATAATGACAAACGATTAAATGCTAAATTATGGAAACCATGCTTCTACCTCTTTGCAGTCAATACTTTCGATATTCAGAGCATAATTTCTCAGTTTAATTTTGGAATGTCTCTAGGAAACGGTAGAGTGACTCTGCTTCATTTCCTTTCTCCTTTTCTTCTGTCCGCCAGGAGCATGAGCAGCTCACCTATTCCTCTACGAGGTCCAAGGCCCCCAGTGTCATCATCACAGGTCTCAAGCCAGCCACCAAGTACATATTTCATATCCGAGTGAGGACTGCAACAGGATACAGTGGCTACAGTCAGAAATTTGAATTTGAAACAGGAGATGAAAGTAAGTTTCACACAAGGATATAAAGTAAGCTGTTAAGTTAATGCCATTCCAATTTGACCTGCTGTTTTAAAACCAGGTGTCCCATTCTTAAAATGGGATTCTGATCATATAAATACTCATACAGTCATTTCAGTTAATGTTTTGGTGCTATCATTAAATACTTTCATGAAATGCCTTGCAGATCACAATTGTAATGTGGCCCAAATATATCCCTTTATGCAGAATCCATCGCTGTCTCTATTACACAGAGGCTCAATAGATGGTGTTAACCTACTTGTTTGCCAGTCCTGGCATTGTGATACTAATGAAAACTTTGGAAGAGAATAAAGCCATGAATGAACGATTTTAGCAGTCAGTTCAAAGTTATGCAGCTTTGGCTTTTCATCTCAGATCAATAAAAACAGTGGTCAGGAGACAAACTACACTGAAATGCACATTATAAGTTAAATATAGATGCATAGGCTTAATCAGAAACCCACATTAATTCCATAGCCTCAACATGCTGAAAACCAAAATGGGAGATAAATAGAATCAGGTGTTCTAATGTTATGCAACAAAGGCTTTGAAATCTTTTACTAATTCTAAACCCAGTTCTACCACTGAATTCTTTTTGGCTTTCAGAAATCCATGTTACTGGTATTTTTGTAAAGATAATAGAGGTTGCTTTTTCTGTACACCTTTATGAAAAAATATCCAAATACATCATTATAAAAATCTCTTTCCATCATTGCTGAAATACTATGTTAATATAATAATTCAAGAGTAGCAAATTTATTACAGTAATTCCTTAGAGATGACGTAATAATGGACTAGTAACGTGGGAGACTCTATGTTGAGCAGTTTACACACATGAGCTCATTTAATTCTGACAAGATTATGCCTCTTTTTAGAAACTTAAGTAGCTTTACCAAAATCTGGTAACTAGTGAGTAAAGGTACAAGATTAGAACCCTGGAACCATCTGACAGTGGCAGCAGAAGATGGTGAACTCTATGTTCTGAATTACTGATTTATTAAGTCCGTGAACGTGGCTTGGATCAGACCCTTGAAGAGACAAAATGTCTGAGAAGAATCTGCAAAATATGTTTGTTTAACCTGGAGTTTGAGTACATAGAATGGCTCCTGAGTCAATTTATAGCCTAAAGGGAAATCATTCAAAGGATCATTTTTTAAAAAATCTGGTTAGCTTTAAATTACATTTTCCAAGCATGCTGTTTATACCCAAAAGAGAACTTCAGTGAATAATGCCAAAGTAGGATATGGGTAGGTTGACTATAAATTTAGGAATATTATGATATGCATCTCAGTTGAAGGCATCAGTCTTTTTCTCTTTATACCCCCCTGGTTCATGTTTAAATTTTTAGAGCTTTTGTTTCTCAAGTGCTACTTGAAATATCATAACGTCAATTTCATTATTAAGTTCTCTTTTGTATATTCTGTTTAATTAACTAATTTTATAGTACATTCATGTAGATGGGGTGTGGGTTGGGGAGGAGTGATTAGACACTCTCTCATTTGATGGTCTGGTTCAAATTTTTTAAAGTAAGCAAAATGAAAATAGTTCATAATCCAATTCTCTTTAGCCATATTTTACTTTGCTCAACTTCTAGTTTGCTAACAACCAACAAGATAATAATATAAGATATGAAATAATTCCTTTTCAAAATCATAATGTTCTTAACTGATCCCTGGTGCTGTACAAGCATAGTGACATCTGAAGAATAATCGTGATGACACCTCTTGCACTTCCAGACTAGTGCTTGTTTTATTTTTTCCCCCCAGCATCAGAATATGCTAGTGGAAACTGGCTAACAATTGTAAAGATTACTAATTAAGACTGCTCTCACTATAAAATGAGTCTATTTGAACTACAGTGACTAGTTTCTTCTCTCCCTAAGTTTATAGATCAACCTTATTACATATGTATATATGGAGATAAAAAAAATAGATAGATAGAATTGATAAATATGTAGATAAATGTATATTCACTCATATATAGTTACAAAATACTTTCCTTTTGTATTGTAGTGCTCAAATTCCATGTGTCCTCTAATTTCTTGCTGGACTAAGTGTACAGGTAAATCATATGCCCACTAGCAGCATTTATTGAGTGCCTATTGTGTACTGGCCTTTCTATTAGGTACTGTCCTTGATTGCCCTTCCCTTTTTAGAATAGATTTAACAAAATTACAATAAACTACACAATGAGTAGTTGAGAAAGTAAAAATATAAAAATAATCCATGTGGATTTTCATAAAAGATAGCTGGGAGATAAGTGTTAGAAGCTAATGAGAACCTTCTCAAAAATAAAATAAAATTTATATTACACCTCAAAGTGTTAACTCTACACACATATCCACACACACGTAACCAAGTATAGTTTTTGTTTTGTTTTCTTTTTTGCTCATATGGCTGAAACGCAAATTTTAACTACATCAAATTTGTTATTATTTCTGTGCTTATTTTCTGGACTTTTCAATGGAGAAAAAGATGAGATTAAAAAACAGTATGCATCATTAATAATATTATCCATACCTTATAAACTGCTTGAAAAAAATGTTTTTGATACATTTTCAACAATAATCAGTTAAAATTACACTTATATTTTTTTAAAAAGTAATAAAATAAAGATAAGGAAATCAAACATTCATTTGCATTTAAAACACCACCAAAACTTATCTAATATTCAAATGCATTTTAGAATAACAAAAAATAGTTTTATATGTTCATTTTTAAAACCAAAATAAAATATATTCTGCTAGATTGTAGGCAGCTTGCACCTTTGCTTAAATACTGGAAAATAGTTCCTGAACTGTCAAAAGAGAGCAGAATCCATTGCTTAAAGCCAATTTTTGAAAGAAAATTAGAATTTTACATATAATAATTAACAATTTACCTCTTCTTTTGCCTTAGTAATTAGCTAAATGACCCAGGAAAATTAATACATTGCCAATATATATAAGCAATGCACTCCTTTTCCCTGAAAAGATTAATTATAGCTAAAATTTTAACAACATGTAAATTTAAGCTTTCACCTGTTGGCTACATAAATCAGTTTTGTAGCACAAAAGCCACATCTGTCAGGATTTCTAAATGTATTATTTATCAGAAGTAGTAGTAATTGTCTAAATTTATATTACATACAATAATCATACAAAAATTGTCATGAATATTAACAAACCAAACTATAAATTATTAAATTATAGTGGGTATTTCAAAACAAAATCTTATGTCTTACACATCTATACAAAGAGTGGTATGTAGAAACAAATTAATGAATTTAATCAATTATTTTCAAACCATCCATAAGATATAGCTATTTTAGCATGGTTTGATATTTAAGTAATGTGATTCATTTTAACAATTTACAGGTGGGAAATGATCCTGAAAATTAAGGTGCAAGATTGCCTCTCTAGTTCCTTCTTCCCTAATGAATTCTTTATGTCCCCATTTGACTTATTTTTTTATTCTCCACTTTGTACACTTAAAAATCCTAAATTGGTGGGCATTTTTATAGAATAAAATATTAATTTCTCAACAAATATTGAAGCCTCCATCTAAATCTAATAAAAATTGACATTGTTTCTATCAATTTCCCTCAAGTTAACATATACTATAAGAAAATGAGATTATGTGAATGCTTCATACACAAAATGATCTGTATCCTCATCATATCTAAGGTGGTTCTGTGAATTCCAACTGGAATATTCAGAAAATGATCACATTACAAATGGTGGTTCTATCTCACATGCTACTCTGCCTGATGTGTTCTTGATCAGTTCAGCAAGAAATCATTACTCTTTCCTACAACTTTCTAAATATTTTATTGTTCAAGGGCTGAATGTTTTACAAAGTTATAAACTCTTTGAGCTCAAGAACTATAGCCTATATATCTTTGTGTCTTATAAAATGTCTTGCACATAGTTATATTCAAACAAAGAAAATACAATATTCAAAAAGCTAACATATGAAAGAATAGTATATTGCCCACTAATACAAAAAGAAAGGATCAAATAATTTTATTTGCCACAGATAAGTGATATTGCTTGCTTTATTTTGGATAACAAGCTGTAAGTGGCTTGAGTTATGTAGAAACATAATATATGCAATTTTAATTGCAAATTAACTGCTAATTCTAAAATCGGGGGGCATTTTAAGGTAAAGCAAAATGATGTATGGGTTAACACATTTTAATCCTTAAACTCCTTTTTTAAAAACCTCTATTATGTTTGATCTAGTCCATTGGTTGAAACACAATCTGTACTACTTCAATTACTTAGGATGAAATTAGCTACATCATTATTAACACCAGGCAGAAATTTTGGAATGATTATTAATGGTGGCACGTGAAGCAGAAAGAGGACCAGCTGACCCTGCTAGGGTAATAAAAAAGTTAATTAATCAAGCAGGAGGCAGATTTCATATTTATGAGTCTACCCAGAAGAGGACAAATTCCAGTATATAAGACTTTAATTTAAAATAATCTCCAATCAATAGCACACTTTCATTGTTGGCAGCCATAGCTATCTAAATGCAAACATCAGTGGGAAAGAAGAATTTTCTAGTAGTTAGGTTGTCTGAATATAAAGTAGCCTGTCCTATGACGTAAAGAAGGCCCGTCATAATAAGAATTTGTGCTAAAGGTAGCTGGGTACTTGTTCAGCATGCCAGAAAGGAAATCCTGCTTTGTTTAGGAGGTTGAGATAAATGTTTAATGTAATTTCCAACACTGAGATTTTATAACAACATAATATTTGTTAAGTTCTAATTATGTTCCAAAACTATTCTGTTCCTCCTGGCTACTAAAACATGTATAGCCTTTGAAGTATCGTGCCCATTTTGCAGATTAGGAAACCAAAGCACAAAGAAGTATGGTAATTTACCAGTACTTTTCCACAAGTAGTATGTGTTAGAATGGAGGATATTATGGCATTAGGCCCTTTACATACTAATATTCAGAACCAAGACTGAATTTCCTTTCTACTCATTCAGTATTTTCACTTTTCTTGTTCACCTTTGTCATTACTTCTAATTTTCTACATGATTATTTTTTATTCTTCACTGTTCCTTAATTATATTTCTCCTTAGAATAATGTGTTTTGAATATAGACAGATTTTTCAGAAGACTATACTTATTTATGAATCACCATGGATCAAGTTCAGAGAGCTATGCACTGTTTTAATGCAGATTTCTGTATGAATGCACACATAATAGATCACATATAACACTCCAAAGGGGCAAAATAATGCAGTTATTATCATTTACTTAAATTAACAAGATCTTGATGAATAATAACTACTTGCACAGGAAATGGAAATTTTCCTTTAAGAGGGACAGCATTGACAAAAAGATACTTTGTTTCAATTTTGCCTAGATCAAATAAGGATTTTAAATGATGGGAACCAGGCTTATGTACCATGAGACAGATTGAAGGCCTTAATATGAAAAATATTAAAGATCATAACTTTGCTAAATGGGCTAGAAAGAAAATCATTAACTATTAACAGGTGCTTAAAAGTTGTAAAATGTGCACATTAAAATGCAATGTTAAAATTTGGCCGGTATCTAAAAGAGAAGTAACAAACAGCAGTGAATCTATTTCTTAATACAGAAGGTAGGTTTATTTTAAGCCAATAACATATGGCAACATATATAAAAATATTATTTCTCTGTTATAGAAACCATCATTCCTTGACTGGAAGTTTTTTGGGGATCAGGGATCATTTATTTTCCTCTCCTTTTTTTTTCCTCCTGTGAGAGAGAGAGAGAGAGAGAGAGAGAATGTGTACACAGTGTAGATTTACTTTCTTAGCAAATTTCAAGTAGAAAATACAGTATTATTAACTATAGTCACCATGATGTACATTAGATTCTGAGAACTTATGCATCTTATAACTGAAGGCTTGTACTTTTTGACCAATATTTCCACATTTCTTTTTCATTTTTATACCTCTTATGTTGCTTTGCATGCACCTGACAAATAGAAAGCATTCAATGAATATCAAATGAATTAATATTATAAGTAAATACTCAATGAACATACATCTGTTATAGCAAACAAATTACATGTATTTTATTATTCTACCCATATATTTTCAGTGCCTTTTATTTGTTTAGCTTGTACATGTATTAATAGCAGGCAGTATGCTGAATGCTGGGGATACAAAGAAAATAATATATGGTCTCTGTCTTCAGGAAGCTCACCACTAAACCACACTAGAAACTTACTACTAGAATTCATTATTTATGCCATTCTCGAAGTCTGATTTTAATTTGTCTTGATTCGAGATGGTTTTTTTTCTATCATCCATCATATAAATTGCCTGAATTTTTCTGTCAAGCTTTTTGACTTTACAACCTTGAATTCTTCAAGAAAGCAAAAATGTTCCTTACACATTTCAAATTACTCTAATTTTAGTGAAAAATATATTCCCTATGTAATACTTAAAGATTTAGAGCCATTCTTTAGACTATACAAATCAGCTTTATCGACTTGTATTTTGAAGTGTTTTTTTTAATGTCATATTTTAATTGTTAGAGATGCATCAGGGGCAAAGTGAAAAAAAAATAATTTCTTATTATAGCCATACAAACGGCTATCCAGAACAGCTGGCATGATTCTTAAGTGTGGTTGACCCTTCACTCTCATCTCTCGCATGATCATGTACTAAGCTCAAAAAGGGAATAGGAGTATTGTGTTGTTCAGTAGGTACTTACAGAATGGTGTTTTAAAGCATTAGGGGAGTTCTAGCTAGCCATAGGGTGCCATAGCAATGATACATAAATGTTCTTATTAATGCAAAGAAAGGGTAGAAACACATGATGCTGGATGGAGTTATCCTTTGGGAAGTCACATACTGGAAGGATGACCCAGCACAGGGCTTTGGTTCTTTTTATAATTTGATTTCCCACTTAAATTCTATCCATGTGATAATTCATCATTTTTCAGAGCTGAAAAAATCTGAGAATTGAATGGAAGGGTTCTCAAAATGTCCAAGTCAGGTTAAAAATATTTTATATAAAATATATAAATATTAAATATTTTATGCCTATGTCAAAACATGAAGACATAGTTTGAAAAGTCTAAATTTGCACAGTGCTACTGTGCAATAAAAATTATTTTAAATAATCTTACATAGTATTTTTTAAATTTGTATTAACCCCATGCAAGACATCTGTTTTTGCTTTACCTCACCATGAAGTCACAATACTGAATGGACAGGTGTTTATAAAAATTAACCCAGCCAGCTTTACGAAGTCCTGTGTGAAGAATTAAGCAGCAGCTTAAGTGTTCACGTTACACTTTACTTTTTCAGGGGAAATAGTAGTTCAGTGAATTTAAATTGAATAACGAGAATTCTTGGCAAAATCACAGGATTTTTAAGATTTAAAAGATTTAGCTGTATGTGCACAAACCCAAACATGAAATGTACAAGCATATTACTGTACTATAAAGATAGGCAAAGTAGCAGAGTATGGCAACCTTTCTTCCAGATATAAAATAGTTGATTCACAATAAACTGAATTTCATATTCTCTTATGCTTTTGGAAAGCTGAGCATTCATTTAAAGATGCTCTTGCACTATTGTTTTTTGTTAAATTAGTATCTTATATTTGCTAGATACATAACCAGAAACCAGACTAAATAATTTTGTCAACAATTTCAGCAAGTTTGTCAATAATAAACATTGTAATATTTCTTACTGCAATTAGCACATATATGTGTACATACATATGTATATATATACAGACACATAATACATATATTCTGCATTCATACACACTTCCTATTCCCATTTTGAGGTAAAAGAATGAAATTAGCAATATTTTAGATACTTTTTGCATAAGTTATCCTTAGAAGTAAAAATAATTTATTTTAAAATTTAATATAGTTTGTTTCTAAATTTAATTTAATGAAAGAGAAAGTATAGGGCACTTAAGAGAAGCAGTAAAAGCTAAAGCAACAGAAGAAATTTAAATTGTTTAACTTAATCATTCATCCCTTCACTTTATCAAAACATACTCATGGATGGGCCAGATACAGAAATAGGCACTGGGTATTCAAAGATGAAAAGGGCAACTAGTTTCCTGCTTTCACAAAATCCTGTGAGAGGTTCAGAAAATTAAACAAGATTCCAATATACGGTACTGTGTGGGCACAAGGAGATAAATACAAACAAACTTGTGTCAAGAAAAGTTTCTGAAAAGAATAAATGTCTTCAAGGAGACTTTAAGTAAAACTTGGCTATGAAAGTGGCTGGGGGTAAGGTGAGGGTGGAGGGCAGGGTGAGAGGATTGGGGAGCTTTTGTTCTCTCCTGGACAGAGAGAATAGTTTGTGTGCAGGAGTAGAGATCAAAGAAAGCACAGAGCTTTCTAGTAAGTGGAAGAATGTCAATATGGCTAGAAGTGTGGTTTTCAAAGTGGGGGCCCTGTGCCACTAGAAATGCAGATTTTCAGAACTCACAGTAGACCTACTAAATCAGAAACTCTGGAGATGGGACCCAGCATTCTGTTGTGACAAGCCCTGTGGCTGATTCTGCCACCTGCTCTAGTTAGAGAATTACATCATCAGAGAGTACAAGATTGGACTAAACACTAGTGGGGGTGATGACCTTGGTACAAGAAATACTAGACATGAGGCTAGTGAGGACCATGCGAGGCCACCCTTATCTTGCTACTGAAGGTAAAATTTCCTGGGTTTTTATTTTCCTTCCAGCTCTCTGTAGTTTTGGAGACAAGCAAGCCAGTCAGAGCAAGCTTCCCACAACCGACTTGCCTAGAACCATTGCGAACACATCTAATTATTTCCTCACTTTCTTTTTATCCACACTAAAAATAAAACCTTCCAAATATCTTTTTCATTGACACTTCTATAGCTGTCATAACTTCCAGATTCCCTAGAGACTGTTTTAGCCTTAAGAATTCACCTACCAAAGATGCTGGAACATTGGGAATTATCAATTTAAATTCTAAAGCTGGCTTGCTCTCTGCCAGCGTGAAAGCCCACATATCTCTCCTTGACAGTTCATATTTGGTCTTGGACTTTCAAGATACAGTGAATTACGACCTGTTCACCGGAGCCTCCTGGGAAAACTGGAGTTAAGCCATTCCATGTCAAACTTCAAAGAAAATTGGTCAGTTGCAGAAATCCTGGAAATTAAGTTACCTGGAAAATTTCATGAATTTCATAGCATAGAGGTAAAGGATGTATGTTAGCGAAGCAAAGTTAGACATCAAGACTAATATGCCACACAAAGGTGCCACTGGCTTCTCTCAGGCTAGGTTATATGGTTGTATGTTCTAACTGATGAAGGCAAAATGCTACATTCAGTTAGGCAACACAGGACTTGGTCTCTTGGCTCATGAGGATTCTCTTTAGACTTTAATTGCTCATCAATAAAATAAAGGGAATGTGTTAGGTTATCTTCGCTTTCTCCTAATGAAGTAATTAAGGAGTTGGGCCAGACCAGCCTGGATCCAAATTCTGCCACTCCCCAGGTATTAGGGCCTAAGGAAGGTAATGTAGTCAATTTAAGCTTTGGCTTCCTCATGGGAAAACTAGAGATCTGTGTATTTACTTATACAGTCATTCATTCAACAAATATTTGTGAGAACCTACTCTGTACTAAGTGCCGTTCTACATGCTTGGAATATAGCAGAAATAGACAAAAATCCCTGCTTTCCTGGAGCTTAGGTTCTAGAGAGAGAAGAAAAATAATAAACAATAAACAAAATATTTAGTAATAGTATATCAAGTGGTACAGAGCTGTGGTATGTTGCCTAGATCCCGACTTCAGGACCCAGCTAGTGGGAGTTCTGCCTGCTAAAGGCTCATGGCTGAAGTCTCATAGCTGCTGACCTTGCCCCTGGCCAAAGGAAGCCTCATGCCCTAGGGTCATGTCCTTCTCCATGGGCAGTCAGAATCCAAGACTGGTGAAGATAAGGTATAAAGGCTTTGCTTCAATTCTGGACAAATCTGAAAGGCTATCCCAGCTGCAAAACTCCCTGAGGTCTGCTGAGGTCTTTGCAGCTTCCACCTGACAGCTCAGCGGCTGCATCCTGCCTTCCGCACTCCCCCACGTGTTCATGCTGAGCTCACTCCCAGTAAACTTGCTGCACACAAAGCTCCACTGCAGAATCTGTGCCCCAGTAGAACCACCTAAGACAGATGATGAGATGTCCTCTGGAGAAGAGTAAAGCTGAGAAGGAGGATAGGGAGTGTCTGCCTCCTACTGTGAGAAAAGTACTCAGTGCAGTATCTGACACACAGAATCATGGAGAGCCTTACCTGGCTTGGGCTTAAAGAAAAGGAAGCGGAAAGAAGAAGGAAAAGTTTTATGATAGCAACCGATTCATGGATTTCAATCTGGCAGGTATTTGATAGGTAAATAAACAGTTAAAGTATATTACCAAAGAAGAATTTTGTATAAAAGCTCAAGTTTTATACTTACTTAAACTTGGATTTAAATCTTGACTCTAATACTTCCTAAATATCTGACTTTGAGCCAGTCAGTTATCCACTTTGTTCCTCCGTTTCCACATATGGTAAATGGGGGTGACAATACCACCTACTTTCTAGTGTCCTTATGAGTATGCAGTGATTCAATGCTTGCAGAGTACTTAGCAGAGTAGCCAGAACTCATGTGGTCAGAGCGGAATAGATACTGATTACTAATGCTGATATCATTGCTGTTAATTCCCAACCTTAAAATTCTAATCTATCAACTTCAAAACAGTATTTAAAAAAAAAAAAATACCATCCCTTATCTTCTTGCATATAGACAGCCTACAATAACAATCAAGTAATTTGTTTTATTCTTCTCTTTGACATTTTATTTTTCATATGCATTAACTTATCCCTAAGTCTGGTTGGCTAGTCTTGGGGTTACATTTTGCTTAATTTACATAGGTGACACAAAAGGGTAAGTGGAATTCCCCAAGATGCATTGACCTTCCAGGGCTTAAGCACTTGAAAATTTCAGCCAAGGAAACTCCACATTTGAACTTCTAAGATGCCAGAACTTCTTAGCCAGCACAGTGGACAAGTTAGGAAGCTTCCGTCAGGCCTATTCTGGTCAAATCACCTTGTGGACTCAGAACCACTTTCTCTCCTATTTCTATAGTAATCAAATTATTTAAAAGTTGGGCTACTTGTCTTTTAAATACTTAAAACATTAAATGTCTCAGTGCAAACAGACAACACAGGATAGTGATTAGAAGCTCAGACTTTGGAACTAGACTATCTCTGTATGTTCTGGTTCTGTCATTTCTAATTACTTGACCATGTGTGAGTTAATGAACCTCTCTGTGCCTCAGTTTCTCTACCTGTGAGATGGAGATGATAATGCCATCTAATATGATTGTTGTAAAAGACTAAATAGGTTAACACATATCAAGTGTTTAGAACTGTGGATCACATATAAGCTTTCAAAGTGTTTGTTACTACAATATTCGTAATTACTACCCTTCTTCTGAGGGAAACTCCTTTACTGAGTCCAGTGTGATTTTTTGGACCACCCTGTGCTGTGAAACAGAGGCCACCCATCTCCAAAAAAAAAAAAAGAAAAGAAAGGAAAGGAAAGGAAACGAAACGAAACGAATGTAATTCTGGCAAAAGATCTCCCTTGGGGCACCCTCTTTGAAATCCTCTTCAGTTTTCAAGTAGCAACGAAAAGACTTATGGACCCATAGCTACCTACCCCACTATAAATTTTTAAAAATTAAATAAGTAGCCATCTAACTGATTTCCTTCCCCAGAAATAAGCAATCCAAAGAAAAGCTAACTTAGTCGTTTATTGAAAACTGTATTTTGGCTCAGAATAAGCATTATTTATGCTATTACTTTTTTATTTCAAAATATTAAGGAGGCACAGATCTTTTTTTTTTGATACATGGCTTGAATCAGGGCTATAAATGTGCCCATCACCTGAATCATGTTCATTATGTCCTTTAGGTGGGTTTTTGCCCTTCCTCTCCTTCCCCCTTCCCCCTGCTTGATTGCCAATGACTTTTACTTTCCTCTGTGTACTTGTTTGTCCAGCAGTTAGTTCCAATTTATTAGAGAGTGCATATGGCGTTTGTTTTTCCATTCTTGAGATACTTCACTTAGGATAATGGTCTCCAGTTCCTTCCAAATTGCCACAAAAGGCATTAATTCGCCCTTTTTTATGGCTGAGTAGTACTCCTTGTTATACATATACCACATTTTGTTAATCTACTCATGAATTGATGGATACTTGGGTTGAGTCCTCATTTATGCAGTTGTGAATTGTGCTGCAATAAACATTTGAGTGCAGATGTGTTTTTGATAAAATGGTTTCTTTTCCTTTGGGTTCATACTTAGTAGTGGGATTTTTGGATCAAATGGTAGGTCTACGTTTCAGCTCTTTGAGAAATCTCCATACTGTTTTCCATAGAGGTAATACTAACTTGCAGTCCTACAAATTGTTCCTTTCTCTCTGCATCCATGCCAGCATCTATTGTTTTTGGACTTTTTAATAAAAGTCATTCTAACAGGAGTGAGGTAATATCTCATTGTAGTTTAATTTGCATTTTCCTGATGATTCGTGTTGTTGAGCATTTTTCATATGTGTTGGACATTTGTCTATCTGCTTTTGAAAAATTCATGTCTTTTACACATCCGATAAAGGGCTAATAACTAGAAGCTATTACTTTTTGAATATAAGCACAAAATATCTTGTTTGCATCAAATTATTGGATAAATGCAGTTTTGAGAATATTTGAACTTTTATAAAATCACATTTTTATCATGCATAATGACTGAAAAAAAGGCTATTCCAAATTAATCCAAGTTGTCTGGCAGACAGAGCACCAAGTGGGAACATATCAAAAAGACTTGGGGCTTTCTAATTATCTGTAGCACATTCTTCTTTTTTCTGTCATGTTCTGTACTGTAGCTCAGAATGCCTTTTGAGTCCTTCTATATCATTGACAGCTAATTCCTGTTTAAAAGAATACTCCCAAACATATATAACTAATGTAAGTCATTAATGTCACTCAATAGGGATAAGAGAGAATTACAAGGATAGTCAAATTTTATGTTCTAGGGGTAAAAAAGCTTAATGTTTTAAGCAGCAAGTAGCATGACTTTCCTCATATATATGATAACATCTAAATTGCCCTGAATTTTTATAAGGATATATTCTCTGAAAGCTTGATGAACTAAACAAAGAAATGTTGATTTTTATTTGCATTTCCCTTTTTTCTAAGAACATTTGAGGCAATTTAAAATACATAAACAAAATGTTTAATAAATTAGAACTAGAAATTAAAAATTGGGTCTATAAAAACAAAAAGGAACAAAGTCTCATTTTGATAATTATTACTAGAGATGCACATGTGTGCACCTTCTCTGCCTCTGAAATTTCCGGTAGCAACCAGAGAATAGAAAAGTTATCACACATTCAATACTGTAGGAAAGATATACAGAGGGTGTTGAGGATAATGGCCTCAAGCAGAGTTTCTTCCACAAATGTGGAAGTTGTTTGTTTATTTTCATATGATATTTTCTGACCACAACCTTTGATAAAACCAAGGTAATGTTTCACTGATTGATGGTGATTTTTCCATGGTGAGAGTAAAGGGAAAGAGAAAGTAAGGTTACTTAATTCATTACAAACACACAGATTTTAAAAGAGAAACTATACCTAGGAAGTGAATGAAAACAATCACCCTTCAAATTACTTTTCTAGATATTTTGTCTCTTAGGAACTTGAAACTAGAATACTTTAATAGAACCATTTGATTGCAGGCATCACATACCCCACAAGCTAGGTTAAGCAAAGAGGGATACAAGAGTGTTCCTGATCAGGCTTCAGAAAAGATTTAAACAAGAAACTGGAAAACTCTCAAAGACAAAGACAGCCAGTCTTGATCAACATAGCCACTCATCTCTGTTTTGCTCTCTAAAGATTAGTTTTATCTGCATCTATGTCCCTTTAGGAAAAGATGTCTCTGGCTTATAAATCACATTTCTCTTAGTTTCAACCATGCACAAAAGCTCTCAAACTGACTGTGAACCCTAATCCCAGATTCTGGAAGGTGAAATGAGGTACGTACAGTTTGGGTCAGGTCTCCATCCCCAATATGACTCATATGACTGGCTACCAGAGCAAGAGAGAATAATCTTCCAAGGCCCTACATTGTAGAGTGGAGGCAATTTTCAAAGACAAGGCTGAACAGATACCCCTGAGGATGTTTACTAAGAATTTTGACATTAGTCTTTAATGAGGGTTTAGAATGTGAATTTCCTACTTTCATATCAATAGATGATACAAATGGCATAAAAATAAGGAGAAGAAATATAGAAATCTTTCTGCTACAAAAATCGAGAAGCCCAACCGGTATTTTTGCCAAGGTAAAAATAAAACCTCTCTACATTTGCACTGAAATGGGCTGCAGCAAAGCACAGATTGTCCTTAGGAAGCAGATTTGAATCTGCTGCCATCACTAGACAAACTCTAGATTGAGAGCCCAGAGTCCCACACCACAGGATACCATGAAAAAAGATGATTCTGGCCTGGACATTTTTCAAAGCAGGTGTTCCAAGTCATCAAAAAGAAACCTGAGGAGTAATGCTTCCATGGAAAAAGTTATATTGAACTGCATAGCTCTGCAGCATGCTTTCCTGGATAAGCTATGGAAAAAATATGCTTGTACAAAATGGAAATAGCTTGTCTCGTTGTGTAGAGTTTTGATCAATTGCCTTTTGTCTGCCAAAGAAAATGATTTTCGTTTTGATAAAGTTAACGCTGCTCAATTCATTCTGGCAGCAGAAGGATAGAAGAATTATTTGTATCCTGAAATCAATTCTAGTTGTTAGAAATTAAACCCATATCATCAGCATCTCGGAATAGGCTTATCTTTCTATCCATCATGATGGCAAATACCCATTTTGTCTAAAATCAGTACTGTCTTGTGAAGATATTAGTTTAAAAGTGAACAAATAAAACACAATACTGTTTTACGTTACATGACAAGGTGAACAGGTATGTCAGGAAATTTCTCCCCTTAAGTTCAGTTTTAGAGGGGTATTTACTCCCACATTTGCTGATCATGATACTGAACCTCATTTTTGTGTTAACTCGATTTCCCATGCAATGAAATCAAAATTTAGTGGGAGATCAATATGCATAGGCAAAAAATCTTATATTCTTGAAAATAATAGTAGTAAGTTGAAGGAATATGCTATTCCTAAAACCTCACACATGTGGCTTATGGAGAAGCATGACCTAAATAATTGAGAAGATCAGAGAAAATTGGTGGAGCCACAGTTTTGTGGGACCATAGGATTGGATCTTTTTTTAAATAGAATAGGTTCCCTTTGAATTTCTGCAGAATTGATTCTGATGATTGGTTAGAGGTTGTTTGAGGTAAGTAGTTTTGTGTTTTTAAGAACAGGCTTCAAACAACTAGTACAACCTTTACGGAGAGTAGTCTGGAGATACAGCAAAGAACTAAAAGTAGAACTACCATTTGCTCCAGCAATCCCACTACTGGGTATCTACCCAAAGGAAAAAAAGACATTCTATAAAAAAGACACTTGTACTCAAATGTTTATTGCAGCACAATTCATAATCTCAAAGATATGGAATCAACCCAAGGGCCTATCAATACACAAGTGGATTAATAAAATGTGGTATATGTATACCATGGAGTACTACTCAGCCATAAAAAAAAAAAATGGCAAGCCTTTTGTAACAACCTGGATGGAACTGGAGACCATTATCCTAAGGGAAGTATCACAAGAATGGAAAAGCAAACACCACATGTACTAACTATTAAATTGAAACTAATCGATCAACACTAATGTGCACATATGTTGATAAAACTCAACGGAAATCAGGCAAGTGGGAGGGGGTGGAGGGGATGGGTAAATTCATACCTAATGGGTCCAATGCACACTATATGGGTGATGGGCACACTTATAACTTTGACTCAAACTGTACAAAAGTAATTCATGTAACCAAAACATTTGTACCCCCATAAGATTCTTGGAAAAAAAAAAAAAGAATATAGACCCTCCCACTGGTGGGAGAGTGGAGGGGGCAAATGAGGGCGGAGAGGGCTGGAGCGCCCAGTGAGCCTGCTAAATGGGGCTGGTTATAAAGTGTCTTAGTGCATAAGAGATTATGAATAAAAAGTAATAGATGTGACTTGGATATGAAAACAATAGGCACATCTCATGACGTAGAAAGGGAAGCCATTCTTTTATTCTTTGAAGTGTGCCTTGTTAGGACTAACAATGCATGCCATCCATGTCAAGGTAAAAAACAAAACAAAACAAAAACCAATGATCCGGAAGCTTTCCTTAGAACTGACTCATTTTAAAGGGATGATCAACTGAGTTTTGGTGCAAAGCAGTAGCAGGTCCCTGTTAGATGCCTATGCCCTAAATTACTTAAGGGGATATACTTGGGTCCATAAAGCTAAGAGAAATTGGTCCCCTGGCATCGATGGTTACATGCGCTTGCATAAACACTTCTACTGAAGCCAAATAAGGGATAACTGTAGCTTCAAATCTGTATTATTAACAACTGTGAAAATTAAGTGAAAGCTTTCCGCAGGAATTTATTTAGCTCCAGTATTTTGGTGGTATTGAATTTATAATTAGATAAGTTTAAATTGGACAGATTCTCCCACATTGTGATTTCGACACATTGTCATGCTAAACTTGCCAGAAATGTCTGCTCATTTGTTTTTATTCTTTTTCTTTGTTTGTTGTTACATTCATGCAATTTTTATTAAATCAATGCATGGGATCCATTAAATATAGGACAGACAGGACTGATTTCCCTCCTTGAAGCTGTCAGTCTATTTAAGAAAAAGAAATCAGAATCTCTCCTGGGATAACATTTGATATTCATTGTATAGCAAAAGGTTACTTTAGAAATGTGAAAACAATCCCACTCTATTTCACCTTACCCTTCCAATCCTATCCATCCAGTTATGGGCCAGACTCAGAAAGATGTGTTTAGCATCAAAATAAAAAGAAAATTGTAAAGTTAGAAAACGTCCAGCTCAAGCAGTATAATAAACAATGAAAACTAGTATCTAGTTTGTAAATATAAACACCTGTTTACCCACCCTCCTCCATATTAGAATATATATGCAATCAAATTATTTTCTCTTGGCTTATTGTATTAAATAAGACTCTCAAATTCAAATGACAAAAGCCCAACTGACTAAATGAAGAGTGAGACTTTATTACCTCATGCAAAGGAAAAGCCAAGGGAGTGGTGTGAGATTCAGGCCAAATGCAGGCTCTCCAACAATGTCACCAGTAATTTTTCGGTCTAAGTTCTGTTTTCTTGTCTGTTGGATTTATCTCTAGGCAGTCTTCTTCTATATTTGTAAGAGTTTATATCTCCAGTAAAAATTGCAACTTTGAGTAAATTTACATCTGTATCCACTCTATTCCCGAACCTGAGTATTAATAATAACGTGAGAAAAACACAAGCATGCTAACTGGTGTCAGTGTAAATTTTCATAATCTATTTCTTGCCTATCTCTCCAACTTCCTCTTCTGCATTTTGGTCTATGTCTCAGACGTCTTGAAGTGCATATAAACAATTCCTGAAGATGTGCTATTTTGCATCTCCATACTATTTGTAATATTTCTTCAAACTAGAATGTCCCAATATCTACTCACCAGCTTGGTGACTTGCCAGTTTCTTCTAATCATTTCATATTTAGCTTAAGAAACATTCTCCTTGATAAGCCTTCGTTTACTTCTTCCTGTCAAAGTTACCACTCTCCCATCTTCTCTTATGACCCTCAAAATACCTGCATTTTAGCAACAGTGTTTCTAAATTACAATTAAGATTTACACATCTATCTCCCTCACTAAAGAGAGACTTCAATGAGTACAAGAAACCATGCTTTAGCTTTCTTCATCTCCCCAAGCTCTATTTCACAGTTTCACACATTATTAATATTGGATATTTTGTTGTTATTGAATGAATAATGAGTCAGTGAAAGAGAATTTCCTCAAGAAAGTTTCTAGAGCTTCTTCTAAATAAACTAATGTGTGCTTTTTAATCAAGATTACATTCTTTAGTTATTTTTATGAAAAATAAGTTCTAAATAAATCTTTGAGTTTATAAGCCGTATGAAATTTGTCATTCCTAATGGCTATGCATTTAATTACAAAGCTCTTTACCTCAAACCACAATAACTGTTATTTTAAGAGGCCATAACCTCAGTGCATAGATATGCTTACCAAGATGCAAATTCCCACTATTAATATTATGGTACACAGTGAATAGTATTTGAAATTGAACATCACTGTATCCAGGTCAGTGATCCAGGGAATTTGTGAAATTTGTAAGGAAATCCTATCCTACATCAGACCTAAAATAATTAAAAACCTGTATGTATGAAGATACAAGTATTTGAATTGCAAAATAGGTTCTCAAAGACCTATCTCAACTGCCAGTAAGAGTAGGAAAAATAGACAATTATAAATTAAATCTTTGACATTTAGAATGTTGACAATAGTTCCAGGTGTTTAGATGCCTCAATTGCTTTTTTCATTCTTTGAAATTTGTCACATGAAGCTTATCTGTGGCAAGGCATATTAACCATTCATTAACGAGCACAAGAATCTCTTATAAAAAAAAAAAAGACAAAGTGTTTCATCATGTTGCACTACCTGCCTCTGCTTCTGCCTCTCCATCAAGTTGTACCAGACTCACATTTTCCAATTATCCCCATGTCATTTGGCATTTTTATCTGACAAGTAAATTGAGGTCATCAAGAAGAGTGAATCTGGAAATCTTTGGTGTCTCGATGTAGCCACAGTTTGATGTACTGAATTGCATTGTTTCTGGAGAAGTGGCAGAGCAGTAGAAGAATCACTTTCTGAAAAAAGTATACTCCCTGCTAAGGGTCTCTGCTTCAACAGAAATGATTCATAAGATCTCTTTACATTAAGCTCTCTTTTATTTCTAATCTCAGAAGTATTTTTCCTCTTGGTAGATGGCAACATACATTAAATGAGTGTAAAAGAAAGACATTAAGATGATACCATTTTGATACCTCTTCCTTTAAATATTTAGTTTATTCAAAGCCTAGGCAGGAATATTTAGGGGGTGAAATTTACTCATTATTTTCTATTAATTTATCTCTGAACATACTAAATTCCAAAATTCAATGTATTACATAAGGGAAAATTTCTGAAACTAAAACATGACATGTTGAAGCATTAATATTGCCACACAAATTAAATTTAAAAAGTATTTTTTAGCCAGGAACATTTTATCCTTATATCTAGAATGTGTTCTTTATCACTTCTTCATGAACACTGGACATTTATTAATACTTTTGCTGTGTCAGGCATTATTCTAATCCCTCGTAATATAGAAAATTGAAAGATATTATTCTGCCCTGCCCTCAGGAAGCTTATAGTGTAGTTGAGATGTGCCAAAAAACTTTCAGAAAATGAATCAATTTTGATAGTTAAACTTTTCAACCAGGGGTTTGTTCTTAAAAGTATTATTATTTTTATAACATTTAAATACTTCGGATCAAATATGTTTCTAATCATGCATCTACAAACTCATGGTCTTTTAAATAAAATATCTTAGACTTATCTCAGTATTTTTAAATTGACCTTGGTGATCACATGAATATGTTGAATTATAACATAGTATTTGGTGCTCCTTGAATTTTGTAGGGCTGATAGATCCTAAACTCCTGCCTCCTGACAAGTGCACATTTTGGAATCTTATGTCAGATTTTCAGTTTCCCCATCTCTTCTGTCAGTCCAACCAGCAGTGTGCATTTCTATTCAACTCTCTCTCTTTAGGTAGCCTGCCACCACCACCTGATTTCCAATCTATTGCTACTGTACTGTTGTGTGAACTTGGAAATCAATAAATATGTCCTAAGTAAAAGTGTGAGGCCTCAAAGCTCTTTTATGGAGTAAACTATGCATTCTTAAACTCAGCCTGTGAGCATCAGTAAGCTGTCTCTTCAGAGCATCTTTTCTTTTTCTTTTTTCTTTTTTTCTTTTTTTTTTTTTTGCCTTGCTTGCTGCTGCTCAAGTGCATTCCACATAATTAAGGCTGCCATCTAGCTGATTTCAAATAAATGTGATAAGATGTGTACCTGAACTAAGAAAATAGCAGTGGGAATTGGAGAGAATGAGGGAGAATCTTAGAAATACTTAAAAGGTAGAAATGACAGGATTGATCACCTGGAAGGCAAAGGAAAGAATTGTGTAAGGGCTGAGTCCCAGGTTTCATGCCTGGACAGCTCTCAGAATGGTGTAACCACTGGAAAGGGATGATTTTACCCTTTAGGCAATGGGTAAGATTCTGAATATTTTAAAATAGTATTTTGAAGAATAAATATCTGACCCCATAATGCGGGAGGCTTGGGAAGAGACACTGTGGAAATGCAACCTAATAAAGTCTAGTCCTGTGGGGCTGAAGTCTGACAGTAGGCTGTGCAAGTGGGAATTAAGACATGCTAAAAAGTTTGACTCTGGATTTGGAGTTGTAAGGAAAGGCAAAATCAAGTATGACCCCATGCTCTCAAGTTCATGTGGCTAAAATAATAACTACCATCTCCAAAGTCACAAGATTATGTTCATTTAGGAGAAACATTTTCTCCGTTTTCATTTGTGTTTCATACTCATGCCTACAAGAGCATGCAGTGTTGAGAGTATACAAATTAATCTCCATTATGTATTGCTAGGTCTTCATAAAGTTTTCTATGTATGACTGAAGAGGAGAATTTTCCTGTATTTGTTGTCAGTATACCTTAAAATTAATTTACTGAGTGTTGTAAGTCCATTACTTTGTTGAGATTTGTGCTGCACTTAAAAAAAATCATTTTAGTGAAATGATGACGACAATTTATTTCACTGGGCAGCATTTTTGAGAAATGCTTTATTCAAAAATCATGTAACCGCTGTCTTCAATAACATTAAAAAGATATTCATAACACAAAAGAGTTAACTTTAAAAAGCTATTCCACAGAAAATGACACAGAATACAAATAACAGATTTACTTTGAAATGTAAATATAAACTAGAATAATCTTGATTACAGGGAGACAAAATTATATGCCTCCATAGAAGAAAATTCTTTGGTTAAAAATAGCAAAATTGCTTTTCTCTCACACTTTCTTAAAGACATGAAATCTATTTCTTAAGTATTTGGATTCCAAGAAGTTCATTTTTTTCTCTTTAGATAGAAACGACTAAAGCAAACATCACTTAATAATGTTATCCCAACTTAGGCCAAGCACTGGCGAGGTGCTTAGTCCTTGCTCAGTAACAATTTCAAAATTCTTTTTAGGTAATTGCTTCTTCTTAAGGAAGTGTACTTCTTTTCAAAGCATAGAATGAAATATTTCATTTTACTATACTTATCTTTTTCTAAGAATACAACTTCATTCCATTAAGCAAAGGAACAGCTAGTCACAAATAAATTTCATTTCTTACCATTGATTTCATATGGTTCTTTTTAAGAAAGAGTTTGCTCTTAATGGATGCTACTTACATAAATAAACTATGGGTATATTTTCTACTACAAAGTAATGAGTAATAAGCTTCTCCTAAAGATTAAAAAATGAATAGGATAGTACTACAGCTAAGTTTTCATAATAGAAAAATTTGTATTAATAGTTATACTGAATTGTTATGGCTCATGTTTGGTAGATAATTTCATGGTTTGCTTATTTGTTTGTGTAAGTGTCCATTTAAATGAATTCAATTAGTGAGGCCTCTAACCAGGAAACATCTCTTTCTCTTCGTCCTCCTTCTTCTTCCAATACATTATATTTTCCAAACTTCCTGAGCGCTGACTCACTGCCAGGGCCTGCTTATTCTCCTCCAACACCTTACAGTCTCCCTCATGTTACAATAATTATTCTTATAATTTTTTGTTCAGTGTCTGTCTACCCTACGGAACTATAAATCCATCAGCATAGTAACCGTGTCTGTTTTGTTCATCATTGTATCCCGTGTCTACCTCAAGTGCCTGGCACATAATAGTTGTTCAATAAATACTTGTTGAATGAACTAACAAATTCTTAATCTTAGATTTATATTTCTGAGCTTAACTTCTCAACCTGGTAAAGTTCTAGAAGTCTGAATTTTCTAGTAGCGCCTACCTTCCAGGAAAGTGTTGTCTTCAGAATAATTGGATTCTTCTGATTAAATAAGTATCATGATTAAATTAGTGTTAGTATTCTCTTCACATATATTGTATAGCGACACTCAGGGTAAATCTTCCTCACATATCAAAGGGAGGGTGGTAATGGGTATTATTCCTCACCTTTCTTTATGAGAATCATCCAATGCAGATGATTGTTCAGTCCATTCATTCAAAGGAATATTTATTTAGCTATTACCCACTATATCAAGCCCCGTGAGTTGGATACTGTATAATTTCCTTGAACTGTTGTCAAAAATTGCCACAAACTAGGTGGCTTAAGACAACAGATCACAGTTCTGGAGACCAAAAGCATGCTCCCTCCAAAGGCTCTAGGGAAGACTCCTTCCTTGCCTCTTCCAGCGTCTGGTGTCTCCTTGTGGCTGTATAACTCTAGTCTCTGCATCTCTCTTCACATGACTTTCTCCTCTTTGTCTTCTCCTCTTCTGTCTCTTATAAGGACATTGGTCATTGGATTTGGGACCACCTTGTCAATCCAGGATGATTAAGATCCTTAATTGCTCCTGCAACTTTTTTTTTGTTTGTTTTTTTGTTTTGAGGTTCTGGAGAGGAAATATCACCATTTAACCTACTACAGATGCCATGATGAATAAAGTTCCTGCCCTCATGGAACTTGCAGTCCAATAGAAAAGACAGATTACAAAAAAGTAATTTCAGTAAAATATGATAGTTTTATTGGTAGAAGTAGTTTAAAGGTATATGGGAACATCTGTCTGGGAACCCAACCAAATAAAAGCTTCCCAAATGATGTGATGTTCACAAAGGAGGAGTAATTAGGAATTGGCCAGAGATTAAGAGTTTGGCTCATTCAGAGAAATGGAGGACATTGAGTATAGTTAGAGAAGGATGAGATGAATCTGAAGGCCTATAGTACAGACCCTTGTTAACAAAGTTAAGGGCTTCAGAGTTTGTTCTGAGAGGAAGTCACAGCTCAGTGATGAACCAACACTGATATGATAAAAGGCAGAAATTATTGCTATCAGGACCAAGAGCTGCAGTACAGGTCCTGAGTGTTCTTACTTTCATATGGCACACCTTGTTCTTTCCAATATTAGATTGTAGCCTTAATGGTTAACACAGTGTCATGGTAAAATTACTCTAAAATATTGTGACAAGAATATTTAATTCAAGATTCTCCTTTTACAGTTATGAAATCAAAGTCAAGCAGAGTTATGATCATTCTAGGATAACTGAAAGAGCTGAGTTTAGTTGATTCTCCTGTTGGTAAGAAATGGTGGTTTAAAATACTCGTGATAGCATGAGCTTGGAGATAGGTAAATCAGATTTGGATTGCCACTTCCTTTGTACAAGATGCATAACCTTAGGAAAGTAATATCATCACTTAAACTAGGAATAATAATAGTACCTACCTGTCAAGACCATTGTGAAGATAAATTTGATAATGAATTTGAAGCTCTAAGCATAGTTTACTATAAAATAAATGATGACTGTTGATGAAGATGATATTGATGATGATTTGTAATCATTTCAGCCTCATCATTATCTATAGCATTTTATTTCCAGTATAATAGTGTGTTTCACTAAAACCTCTTATTTTCAAATGATATATATTTTATTCTCCACAGAAGAGTGTTTAGGATTCCTAGAATAAAGGTTTAAGAAACAATTACACAGGAATATGCATTTTTCAAAGTATCACAAGTTAATATTCAGTTATCCGATTAACATTTTAGTTAAAGTTCACAAATATGTAATCAAATATGTAAATGTGCAAAAGGGGACATATTAGTAAAACTTAGTTTACTCAGTAATTATTTATTTTTTTCTTTTTATTTTATTTTATTTTATTTTATTTTTTTTTGAGACAGAGTCTCACTTTGTTGCCCAGGCTGGAGTGAGTGTCGTGGCGTCAGCCTAGCTCACAGCAACCTCAAACTCCTGAGCTCAAGGGATCCTCCTGTCTCAGCCTCCCGAGTAGCTGGGACTACAGGCATGCACCACCATGCCTGGCTAATTTTTTCTGTATATATTTTTAGCTGTCCATATAATTTCTTTCTATTTTTAGTAGAGATGGGGTCTCACTCTTGCTCAGGCTGGTCTCGAACTCCTGAGTTCAAACGATCCGCCCACCTCGGCCTCCCAGAGTGCTAGGATTACAGGCGTGAGCCATCGCGCCTGGCCTACTCAGTAATTATTTAAGTCAAGCAACACTTTTTCAAACAACACTTTTCTATAACAAAGTAATCTGATTTTCAAAAGACACCCAATTACATAATCTTCTCCTGCATCTGCACTTTGAATACATAGTTTCAAATACATTACTCGGTGCCTAACTACTGTGAAAATATATGCTCCAGATTCAAAACTCTTGAACTACATTATATATTTCACAAATGGAAGAGTCTCACTAAGTAAATAATGTTTTTTTTTAAATGCCATCTTTTTTATCTTCAAAAAGTTACTGTTGTTTCCTAGAACTTCTATTTCTTGAAATTTGTTATTTAATAATTTTCAATGAGAAAATGTAACATTTTAGAGCACAACATTAATTCCCATGATGTCAGTGCTATTTTGAAGATTAGGAAATTCAGTGAAGACCTAATAAAAAAGCTTTAATACATTATTTATTGGATAAGATGCAACTGTTTAACTTGTCTCTACACAGATTATGAGCTAAAACTTAACATTGTAGTAGATTGTCTGAAAATCTTATGATTAAATCACAGTGGCTAAAACCTAATTCTAAGGTTTTATAAATTTCTTTTACTGAAAACTGAACATTAAGTGACTGTTGTTTTTATTTATATTTACATTTCTTTAAAAGTCTCTTAAATGCTATAACTGGTTTCTTACTGACATGACAATAGCATTTAAGGTTCAGACATTCTCTAGTAGATTTGTCATTTTTATGAGAATGTGTTACTCTTGGTATAAATTTGCTCACAATATACTACATACTTAATTTCCAGAAAAAGATCTACTTCTATGGAAGCCTTAAAGTACGCGAGTTTAATAGGTTATTGTGGTAGAGAATTATGCAGTTTGCTTTTCAATTATATACTTTGATTCAATTTGCTTTCTATAACTGATGAGATTAGTCATGAGAGTAGTCAACATTAAAACAAGTTTTATTCAAGTTAAGGAATATTAAGGGCCTGATTGATTTAATATTTTACAATAATGATAATTAACTGAATGATTACTGTGAGTTATAGTATAGGAAGGAAAATGAAAAAAGTCTAGAAGCCTGAATTCTGGTCATAGTTCTATGTGAGTTTAGGCAAGTTCTTTAATTTCTCTGTGCTTCAGTTTTATTACCTCTATTATTAAGCAATTGCCCATCCCACCCAATAAAAATTATATCTGATTAAAGCTTTAGTAATACAGAAAATTGTAAGTGCTAATGAATTAATTGAACTAATATATTTTAAAAGATTGCTGGGAGATCAGTAAAACATGCAGCCCATCTGGATTTCAGGTACAGTTTTGTCCATGAAGAAGTAATGTGTTGTTACCATGTATTATCTGATCTTTTCTTCAAAAAAGAAAGCTTTAAAATATAATTTTTCCAATTACTACTAAGCAAATACTATGTATATCCTGTGCTGTAGTAGAGGTAGGAATGTATAACATGAATGTTTGAATTAAGCTCTGTGAAATATAAGGAAGGAAGTTTATTCTTAAAAGAAATTATACAGTAGTCTCTCCACTTTGTGTAAACAGATATCAAAACAGTCGATAAAGCCTGGTCAATTGGCAAAAGTGTTTAAGAAGAAATAAAATTAGCCATCATATGAAACAAAATCCTTTAGGTTGTTTGCTGTTTTCGCTTTGCAACACATACTCAATCTTAAAATGCAGGGTGCTAAGAATCCATCTACCTTATTGATATTGTTATAAGGAATAGGAAAGGTTTATGTTGTGGGTTATGACCTCAATATTCCTCATTTGTTAAGCTTATTTAATTTGGGTTTGAATCTTATATGTCAAATACTGAAATAAAGGCCAAAAACATTGGCTTGTTTGGTATCTATTACTATATTTTCAAGTATCTATTATATTAAGTTGTAAAATAATTTTGATAGTGCAATGTCACCCAGGGAAATTTTAATATTGTATCTGTGTTTCAGCTTCTGACATGGCCGCAGAACAAGGGCAGATTCTTGTGATAGCCACCGCAGCCGTCGGGGGATTCACTCTCCTTGTCATCCTCACTCTGTTCTTCTTAATCACTGGGAGGTAACTCAACCATAGCAGATCATTTCCAAGATTTGTGAATAGCCACTCCTATACACTGTGTATTCAAATGCGTTTAAATGTAACAAAGCACACCTGAGATAGAGAGGGATCCTGGCAGATTCTGCTCCGACAGCAAAATTTATATGGCAACATAACCACCATCACTAGTTCTCTGTATCAACAGGTCTCTGAATATGGAATCATCTCAAACTTTGATAAAAGCAGTCTGAAAGCCGTGAATGATAAATTTGTACTCAGTGAGTTACCTCAGACTTTTTCCTTTACTGTAGTCAAATTATACCATGAAAGAAATTTTTCATGGAAAAAATAATTCTATATAGTAACACAATAATTTATATAAAAAATCTTTATAAACCTAGAGTTATGGAAATGTGATATTTTATCAATTTAATATTGAAACTATCTATATTAGAATTATATTGTTTTTATAAATTCAGTACTTCTCCACTTCAGAGTAATATGGATGAATATTTAAAGTAATGATAAATTTACCACACCAAAAGACCTAGATTTGAATCCTGACTAGCTGGTCTAACCATGTTGCCATCTTAGCTTTCTATTTTTATACACAGATTTGGTATGACCATATATTAAAACCATTTATTGATTTTTAATATATGGATGATTACTATAAGCTGGGTACTGACAATACAGAGATGCAAATGAAGATAAAATATATGAAATTATTTAAAAGAATTAGTTTTATTTCTTAATCCTTGATCTTTGGCCAAGACTTTTGTCAGTTATCACAAATATCTTCAGATCATTCCTACAAAGAGAAAAAATATTCCTTCTAGATATGAATAGGGGCACAAAAGAATACCTCAGAGTTTTCTTGATAATATAAAACAAATGTTTAATGCAAAATATTGGTGCTGTGATTTACACCTGCAGTAAGAATTCCATCCAAAAAATACAGATTTATGTTGACTACAGCTAAAATCAACCTACCAGGAACAGAAAACCCTGATAATCTGATAAAAAGCAGAAATAATAAATAGCTAACTTCAGGGGCAGTAGCTGGATAAACTAAAAGCACCCTTTGTTTTATGTGTTTTAAAACTCTGCTTAGAGACCAATATTTTATTAAAATTCATTTTAAAATCATAGGGTATTTGTATACATGAAAAATTATACAATTTTGACAGCAGACTAAAAGTTATGGATTAATAAGTTGACAAGTTGGTAGCACGTATCAAGTGTGGGTGCCTGATAAAGTACAACTGGCTGTCTGTTAAGAGTGTATCAAATTTAGTTATAACAAACTTACTTCTTTTTTTTTTTGTTAAAAAATATTTAAACTTTATTTATTTTTTCTTTTCTAAATGAATTTTTAAAAATTTATAACATTACCCAACTCTTAAGGCTGTTGTAAAGATTAGCTGCCTTATTATGTGTGCAATGTTGAAAATAGTGCTTGACACATATTAACTGTTAGCAGTCATTAGCTCTGTTATCATTATGGAAATTCCACCGTTCCCTTTGTTCTCTAGTTGTCAGACCATAATAGCTACCATTTAATGGATGCCTACTGTATGCCATGCATTTTACCCCAAATTAATATTTCACTTAAAACTCCCATTAACTCGGAAGTAGCTACTATTGATCTTAATTTATAGATGGGAAACTTAATGTTTACAAATTCAATAATTCACCCAATTTTATCTCTAGTAAACCCACAGCTAAAATTCAGACTACACTTTTCCTACTAAACCATACAACCCCATGGGCAGAGATCACTATGGAAAACTGGGATTGAACTGCTTATTTCTCTAGCTCTTTTTCCTGAAGGATTGGTTCTTTCAGTACAGTTTTTTCTCTCCTTTGGAACAGAAGATGACACTGAGCTAGAGACCTACTATAACTTGTGGGGAATGGGAAGCATATACAGAGTCAATTCAAGACACGTTTCTAATATTTTCTCCCTTTCTCCAGCTGGTCTATAGAGAAGACAAGTTTGCAGCCCTTGGCAAACGGAGAAAAAGTATTTGAGTATTATATTTTCCAAAGCCAATGGTTTTCAGAAGAATCTCTATTTATAGGTGTAGCATGCCACATTTACAAAACATTATTAATAAACTCAATTCATTCCAAAGTATTAAGAAATCAGGAGAGAACTGGACAAGTGTGATTCATAAGGAACAGAGATGAATGAACTACGATGAAGAGGCATCTTTGCTTGCAGGGCCTAAACTCACCTCCTTGACCAATGTGCCCTTCCTCAGTTCCCCCCATATCTTTCTCAAAGCAATCCAAGTGTGATAAAAGTCGGTTTTTAACAATAATCAGCTGTCTTATTGAAGGGGCAGCTGTGTTTGTTTCCATTGCTTTAGCATTTAAATATTTATATGTATGTATATAAACACACACATACATGATTCCTTTTTTTTTTTTTAATTTCATCTTATTATGGGGGATACAGAATTTCAGGTTACATACGTTGCCCATGTACCGCCTGTCCCCCCAAGTCAAAGCTCCAGGCGTGTCCGTTCCCCAGATAGTGCGCGTTGCACCCATCATGTAGGTATATATCCCTCCCCTCCCCACCCCCCCTTCCCGAGACAGCACCTTCAAGCGTGACCATTCCCCAAAGGGTGCGCAATGCACTCATTGTGTAGGCATACCCCCATCCCCTCCCCCCACCCCCCACCTCAGTCTGATATCCGATTGGTATCGTTCCCAGACGTGTATTTAGGTGATGTTCAGGGAAACCAATTTTCTGGTGAGTACATGTGATGCTTGTTTTTCCATTCTTGGGATACATCACTTAATATAATGGGTTCCAACTCTCTCCAGGAGAACCATAGAGATGTCGTATCTTCATTATTTCTTATAGCTGAGTAATATTCCATGGTAAACATATACCACAGCTTACTAATCCAATCATATATTGATGGGCATTTGGGTTGTTTCCACATCTTTGCAATTGTGAATTGTGCTGCTATAAACATTTGGGTACAGGTGTCTTTGTCATAGAATGACTTATATTCCTTTGGGTAGATGCCCAATAATGGGATTGCTGGATCGAATGGTAGGTCTACTTGAATCTGTTTAAGGTATCTCCATAATGCTTTCCACAGGGGTTGCACTAGTTTACAGTCCCACCAGCAGTGTATGAGTGTTCCTGTCTCTCCACATCCACGCCCACATGTGTTGTTTAGGGATTTTTTGATAAAGGCCATTCTCACTGGAGTTAAGTAATATCTCATTGTGGTTTTGATTTGCATTTCCCTGATGATTAGGGATGTTGAGCATTTTTTCATATGTTTGTTAGCCATTCTTATATCCTCTTTTGAGAAATTTTATTCCTGTCATTTGCCCACTTTTTGATAGGGTTGTTTGATTTTTTCTTGCTGATTTTCCTGAGTTTTAAATAGATTCTTGTTATCAGTCCTTTATCTGATGTGTAGTATGCAAAAATTTTTTCCCATTCTGTAGGTGGTCTGTTTATTCTCGTGACTGTTTCTTTGGCTGTGCAGAAACTTTTTAATGTAATCAGGTCCCATTCATTTATTTTTGTTGCTGCTGTGATTGCCTTAGGGGTCTTCCTCATAAATTCTTTGCCTAGGCCAATGTCTGTAAGAGTCTTTCCTACATTTTCTTCTAGAATTCTGATTGTATCACGCCTAAGGTTTAAGTCTGTTATCCACCGTGATTTGATTTTTGTGAGAGGTGAAAGCTGTGGGTCCTGTTTCAGTCTTCTACATGTGGCTAACCAATTTTTCCAGCACCATTTATTGAATAGGGATTCTTGTCCCCAGAGTATTTTCTTGCCTGCTTTGTCAAAAATTAGGTGTCTATATAAGGATGGTTTTATATTTGGATTTTCTGTTGTGTTCCACTGGTCTGTGTCCCTGCACTTGTGCCAGTACCAGGCTGTTTTAAGAACCACAGCCTTGTAGTATAGTTTGAAGTCTGGCAAACAAACTTACTTCTACAGAGCTTATCAAGAAACAAAGAAATATGAATATTCTAACATTGTTGAGTTAACATGGTGACTTCTTTATGAAATTAAATGTAAAGGGGTCACTTTACCCCTAAATTAATTTACCCCTTAAAATTTTCGTCTATAACAGGCATAGTAATGCTCTTCAAATTAATAAATGGCTAAGGGTCTCTTATTTCGGGAGGGTGATTAGCTGATAGAGTAATGCTAGCTACCATGCTAAGAAAACAAAGAAAAGACCTGAAAGAATGCAAGAAATAATGATAATTCTATACTAATAAAAGTACTAGCTTGGAAACACCATGTTGCCACCGCCAGATACTGCTGCCCGGCATTCTTCTATGACTTTCTCCCTTTACCCCTAGAGCTAGCCTCTGACTGCTCTTTTCATCATCACAGCTTTGATACAACCCATTTTTTATAGTTAGATAGAAACATTTTTTATAGTTGGATAGAAAAAAAATTGAAGTCTCCAAACCAATTAACCATTAGGCTGAAGACAAAATGTTCAAGACTGTAGTCTACAAATACCAAACATGGCCTACAGAAACCTTAATCACTAGCAAGGGTGAACTGGTTCTATTAATAAAAACAGACAAACAAAAACCCTACATCCTGGTGGTTCTAAGTTTGCTTGCTGAAAAAAGGGCAAAATTCTAATCCTATCTATGACTCCTTTGCAAGAAGAAGGATTAGATGGGGGAAGAAGGAAGGAAGGGAGGGATAGGAGAAGGGACAGGAGAGAGGAAAAGAAGAGGGAGAACAAAGAGAGGAGAGAAAAAAGAGAGACAAAAAACGAGAGAGAAAGAGAAAAAAAACTTTTAGTGAGGGTTAATGGTGTATGTCTGAAAAAGAAAGAAAAAAAAATAAAAGCATTTGGTTGCATGTAAAGTCACAATGACAATTTGGTTAGCTTAAAAAAAATGAAAATTGCCAATACTCTGTGCATTGTTACATTTTTAGCAAATCATATTAGGAAAATAAGTAAAAGAATAAACCCCACTGTATATTAATTGATCTCTGTAACATAAATGCTGCCTGTGCATTGTGAATTTGGAGGCTCTTATATTTTGATAATACTCTAGTTATCATGGAGTTACACACAATTTAAAGACAATGGGCTTTGGAACCCAGAAAGATTATTCAATTGATAAATACAATGGGGTCCTATAAGGAGATCTTAACTCCAAAGACACAAATTATATCATGTTAACTAGACTGTTAAAATTTAGATATGGCAGATGGGGGGAGGGGATGGGTGTATGTCTACATGATGAGTGCGTTGCGCACCGTCTGGGGAATGGGCACGCTTGGAGCTCTGACTCGGGGGGATAGGCGGTACATGCGCAACGTATATAACCTGAACTTTTGTTAAGCTGAAATAAAAAAATAAAAAAATAAAAAAAATTTAGATATAATGGTTAATTTTGATTCAGAAAGTTTTTTGTTTTTCATTTTGAGAGTTCCTTTAAAGACGTTTGGAATACTCTTTTAAATGTGATTTTATTTAACAGCAGTCTCATGTGTATCCCCAATTTTCAAAGAAAACAAACAAAAAAAATCTCTGCTCATCATGGAAGTTGATTTTGATTTTAAATGACATTTTATTTAATAGTGCCTCAATATATTACAAAATTGAACAAAGTTTCATTGATATGTATCTTGTAGAACATAGGCAAAGGCCTTATTTTCTCATAGAGTATTTCAGTAAACAGTGATTCTAATAACATATATGTGTAGAAAAGCATTTCATTAAGATATCAGAAAATGTTGTCTTAACATGTAAATATGAAAAACTGAAAAGGAAACATTTCAATCTTTGCAGTCTAAGTGTGGCCTAATAAACTTGAGAGATGACCCCAAAGATCTTTAATTGGGATAATAGAAAGAGCAGAGCAGAAAATACCACTTAACAAGGGATTTAATGATAAACAAAAAAAACTGTACTAAATTATTTTCAGCCTTCAATTTCCATTTTAGCAATTTATATGACATCAGAAACTGCTTTAACATTCTATGTACTGGAGAGAACAATTTCAATTACATGAGATAAAAAAAAAAATTTGAATTACCTCTTAAACACTTTGGTAGGGAAACTGTAAGACATTTCTGAATAAATACTCAACTTGCCATGGAATGTGACACCAAATTCATGTTGAAAGATTAGATTGTGTACCACAAATGTATTTTGTTTAACTATAGGAAATTAGAAATTTGATGAACCATCAAATCATATAATGAGGAATTTATTTGTGTTGAAGAACTCAAGGGATCAAGGTTGTCCAGAGAAGGAACAGAATAGGCCTCTATAAAATTTAAATATTAAAAAAGAAAAGTGCTAAACCATCATGCTGTTTAGCACTGAAAATGGAAAACATCTAAATTTCTCAGATTCTGACTCAAACGTTTTTTTTTTATTTTGACTTTTAATGCTTTTTACCAACTCTAGCTCTTAGAAGTCATATAAGAAAGGAAGTGATGGGTATAGCTGATTGTAAAATATTTTCTAAAATTTCTATCTTTTGGGTCAATCTACTTGACAGTATTTTATGCTTATCTGGGGCTAATTTTGAGGTGCAGCCTTCTATGGAGTATTTTCACATGCTAAAGAGATATTCTTTTTTTTTTCCTTTAAGAAAGAGAATTTTATTATTCTGAGTAAGATATTCTTAAAAGTAATGTTTATGACAAGAACTTTGTTCGTAGATGATATTTATTTTAATTGATTTAGGTTCTTATCCAACATAATTCTCAAAACAAGTTTCTGTTTACCTTTTCCAAAAGATGTCAATGGTACATAAAGGCCAAAATGAAGTCCGAAGAGAAGAGAAGAAACCAGTTACAGAATGGGCATCGTAAGTAGTGCAGTGACTCCCTTTTATTATTTTATATTGTTCCAGCACTTCAAGAGTTCATTTTAAGCTTTATCTATTGAGTTGAGAAAGAAAGAAAAAATCTCTTTCAACCTTTCAAGCATTGAGGCCTTTCATCTGGTTTCTAGGTTTATTGGTGGAAATTGCACCTGCTTCTCTGTAAATGATATTTCCTTTTTCCTAATACTCAACACACCAGACTAAATTTGCTAAAAATATGAATGATTATGTCTAGTTATTTACCACTAACAATGGTTCCAGAACATGAGTTTGTTTTATTTAGTGGAGCATTAGATATAGACATATTCAGGAATCTTTATTCCTTTTTGTAGGGACTGTCATTCAAACATAAATCAATTTAAAATTCATTAACACTAAAAAAGAATATCAGCTCTTTAACTCTTAGAATATGTATGAAATCCTTGGACTGACTACAAGGTTATATTCATTGGAGGGATCTCTTCCTAAGCAACCTATTCTTGCCACTACAGTTTGTTTGATAATTGGCATCCTGTCCTCCCCAACACCCACCTCCACCTTCACCTCCAAACTGCAAACTGCAAACTGCTCTGTCAAGACAGTTTTTCTGTCTTGAAACACTGCATTAACAAGAAAGGGATGTTCTCTAATTAGAGATCTAATAGAGATAATATGTAAAAGGTATAAGGGACTTTTCAATCTATATTCACTCTCTAAGAAAGGGAAAGGATTTAAGTGTGGAAATTATAAATGAGTAGGATGATTTAGGGCTATTTCTAAGGCTCATATGGTTTCTCAAAAAGTGGCCTAAGGATCTTCTGCATTAGAACGTTCCACCCTTACTCCCCAAGGTTCTGACTGAGAATGTCCAGAGTAGGACCAAGATTTAAGCAATTTTAGTAAGCTCTCATATCTTGTACAATAATTTTGAGACTGGCACAGCTGAGAGAGCCGATAGTTGGCAACACTGTAAACAGATTGCAGGAAGCTAGATCCAGACACCTGGGCCAATGACTTATGCTGGGCAACCTTAAGATTCACAGCAGGGCATTTAGTACTGAGATGCAGAGGGAAAGGGTGCTCCTGAGGTATTTATTATCTGTTTTCCAAATAGCAGTTTAGCATAAACTAAACCAGATGGGCACAGCAAGAAGCAATGAAAATAACCCAAGACAGCTAAAGAGGTAGAAGAAAAATAAACTGATGTTTAAGAAGACAGGAATACATTAAATAAGTAACCAGATATTCAAAATTGGAATTGTTTGGTTGATTTTCTCCCCGTGGTGCACATATTATGTTTACAAGAAAAAAGTGATATTAACTAATCCATTTTTTCTAAAGAAATACGTACCACCTAAAATAATTGAATGGCTTAATTATTAAAACCATTTATGAGTTAATACATTATGCTTGTTATCTGTGCCTAAAGTAATGTTATCAGCATGACCACAGATCTGATTAGATAACTACTAATCATCTAGTAATAGCTATTAGATTTGAGTTTCTAGGACTCAATCAAAAATCACAAATCCTGCTAAGTTATAAATATATCATATGGAATATAAAATTGAGGTACAGACTATATGTTCTACTTTCTCCCAACCTAAACTGTGTGAAGTCAAGGGAAGTATAGCATTTCAAAATCAGTGTCAGGTCTAGGTGTGCCTAGAAATAAGCTTTTCTGGGGCTATTTTGAGAAATTCTAATTTACTCATGGGTACATATGCAGCACTAAGAATATAGTAGATAAAATGTATAAATGAAGGCAATGGCATAGAAGAACTAATGAATCAAATTAGTGTTGATAATGGGCATTTCATCACTCCTCTAAACTTAATTATCTTTCATTTGTTTGCTTTTGAGATTTTCTTGCAAAAGCATGTTCCTAAGGAGATCCAAACAACAGTTAACTCTTAGTATTATTAACATATGGCTTTCAAAATCTAAAAAGCAATAAAATTAAATATCATTTACTCTGCCACAAATTTCACATTGGCCTTTTAATCTCTACTGATTCGTATTTAGTAAAGGCTTCTTGTATGTTTATTACCCATAAAAACATACCTAAAGTATTTAGAAAGATGTAGAAGAAATGATCTCTTGTCTTCCAAAGCCTGGAAATCTATGATGGAAAACAGAAATCAATCAGCCTGGCGAGGTGGCTTGCACCTGTAGTCCCAGCTACTGAGGAGGCTGAGGCAGGAGGATTCCTTGAACCCAGAAGTTTGAGGCCAGCCTGGGCAACATAGTGAGACCCTCGTCTCTCAATAAAAAAATCATAAAGAGATAAATGAACAAAACAGAGGGATACTCACAGGCAGAGGCAATCTGTGACATCTTCAGATACTCACAAATTCACAAATGAACACACAAGTACACATTCATGTTTTCTAGCCATTCCTACTCATCATTGTAACTGTATTCTATTAGCACTTCATCCCCACCAAGGAAAGAGCAGCAGCTGCAGAACCAGTGACCATATTTGGGCCTTTGATTTCCATCATTCTCACCAGGAAAAACAAGCCATTTGTTTTTTTCAGGACTATGTGCAGTTGGGCCATGGAAGCAACTACAAGAACACAGAAAACGGCCATTATCTCAAGTGGTTCTTCTTGTCACTGTCGAGGGTTTCTGGAAAAGGGAGAGACCACAGGAATGCGGCATGAATTCAGGGAACCTAGTGCCTTAGAATACAGAGGGTCCAGGAAGGATTCTATGGGGCTTGCTTGCTTTGCATGGAAGCTTATGTCTCATTTTCCTCATATCCTGAACCAGATCAGATGTGAAATGTATTGGTCTTTTAGTGGATGAGTGAGCTGGTTAAACTTTTTACAGAAATATTAAAAAAAAAAAATGTGTTTTCTGGAACCTGTCAGCTCACTCTCTCTATGAAACCATCAGGTCATGTTCCATTAAAAGCAAGTGAAATTATTTATTTTATTTTAATTTTTTAGAGACAGGGTCTTATTCCGTGGCCCAGGCTGGAGTGCAATGGCATGATCATAGCTCACTGCAACCTCGAACTCCTGGGCTTAAGTGATCCTCTTGCCTCAGCCTCCCAAGTAGTTAAAACTACAGGCATATACCACCATGAGTCTCACTGTGTTGCCCAGGCTGGTCTCAAACACCTGGCCTCAAGTGATCCTCCTTCCTCAGCCTCTCAGAGTACTGAAATTACAGGCATGAGGCACTGTGCCTGGCCAGAAACAAAATTTTGATCGCATGTAGTCAAAGTTTTAATGGGGACAGAGGGTGGGACAGGAAGAAAAGAAAGAATTTAAGGAATTAATAAGACTGATCAGTATGTCACTTTCCACTTTAAATATTCACAAGATATATGACTACTAACATACTCTTAAACTAAATCAATTATGCTTTTTTGTTGCAGTACGCTTCCCAGGAATTAAAACTTACATTGATCCAGATACATACGAAGACCCATCCCTAGCAGTCCATGAATTTGCCAAGGAGATTGATCCCTCAAGAATTCGCATTGAGAGAGTCATTGGGGCAGGTAAATGTAAAATCTACAATTTTGAACATACGATTCCTTAGTGGCTTTGTAACTGGTTTATCAGCACACTATTTTAAATCTAAGCAGTTTTAGTCATTGAAAAATTTTAAGAAATGAAAAGTAAAATTATCTTATATTTGTCATGTTATTTTTTATAAAGCGTATAAGTGCATGCATTGTTTACAATGGGAAAATTCGCAAAAGCTAAACATTCTATCGTCTTTTCTTCATAATGGAGATAAATTACTATGAAACTAGAGAGCTTCGGGAATTTATTTTGAAAATGAAGTTTCAGGAATTTGTCATAAGGTTATTATAGATTTACTCAAGCCCCAAAATCTGTAGACATATACTATAATTAGTATTCATAATGATGACCTTGAGGCTCTGCAAGACCCAGACAACTTCTGAGAATCACTAGAAATAAAATTTGGTTCAACATAGTTTTATGTCATTTTAATGCAAATTAATAATTCTCCCTGTGTAGAATTTTTTAGTGCTCAGAATACTATTATTCAACTATTCTGAATAAATAGAAATTTGTAAATCAGCCCACAAGAATTTATGCTGACCACTACTTAGGACAGAGCCTAAGCTGATGTTAAAAAGACACTCCAGAATACAGATTTATTCCTCTTTCAAATGCTTGACCCAAGGTGAATAGTCAATGGTGGCAGAGGAACTCTCAGTCAGGAGGTCTCACAAGGATCTGAGTTCTTTATACTCTTTGCTCTGCCTTCCCCTAGCATGTCATCCTCCTCTAGATGATCAAAGCTGGGTCACCAGCACGTCTGCCTTCCCTGCCTATGAGAAGGAAAAAGAAAGAGTTCAGTCTTTTTGGCTTTATCTTTAAGACAATAACCTGGAAATTCCCAGCACATCTGTTTACATGTCAATGGTCCAAATAAAATCACATGGACACGTGTAAATGCAAGAGAGTTTGGAAATATAATTGCTGACAGGGCAGCCATGTATGTAGCTAAAAAGATTTGAGGAGGGTGTTTTCCTAAAATAGAGAAGAGAGAGTAGATCCTGAAGGGGAATGTAGGTTTTAGACAGTGAATATCTGTGTAATCCTTTCCAGAGAGCAGAAGAGACCCAAGCATGGCCATTCCAGCCAGGTGTCATATTTTTACAAAGACCAAAAGAAAACAGCTGATGAAGTTTTGTCTCTTTTATAACTCTTTTTCCCCAGAACAGGCTACATAATTTTCAGGATCTAGTATAAATTGAAAATGCAGAGTCCCTTATTGAAAAAAAATTGTTAAGAATAGAGTGACAGTAGAGAACTAAACCACCTGCAGGACCCCTCTAAACTCTAAGCTCTAAGTGACCTCACAAGTCTCATGTCCTTGAAGCTAACTCTGTTTCCCAGGTACTAGAACTAGAACTACCTCAAGAATCCCAGAGACATTGGTAAAGAGTTCTTCCTGATTCCACTCCGTCCCCTATGCACAATGGATCCTCTCATCTCTTGCATGACCAAGTCTCCCTCTGAAAGCTCACGCACAGTCCTTGCACTGTCAGCCAAAGAGGCTGCCTTATCAGAAAGATTAAGGACCTGGAATGAAAGCAGATTCTCTATCCCCTACTGGCGACAAAGATCATATCAACAGGCATAATTGAAAAGAGTGACTGCATTATATTCATTTAGTTTTAGAATTTGTTTTCTTAAGTCAACAGAGGAATACAAAAGAAAGGAGGTCAAATAATTTCCATAGCACACCATATTTGGCTTTCTTCTGACCCCCCCGAGAAAAAATCTGTTTATACTCTATTGTCCCATACTCACATAAATACAGTAGAAGCATTTTCTGTTGTAGCACTTTGTGCATAAATTAAAATGCCATTGTCTGAAATCATAATGTTGAGAGAGAAAATCAAGTATCTGAAGTATGAACTATATAAATAAACTTTTTAAGTTTTGGGATGTTTGTAACCAAAATGTATTTTTTTCTCTAAAAAAAGTATAATGCATACCTCAAAAGCAAAAAATAAGTACAAAGAGACTATTTTAATATCATTTTCCACCTGCTATTTCTGAACTCTAATGAAAGTTATAATGGAATTTCTCTCATTTGACAAAGACAGAATATATGAACCATATAGTCAGTCCTATTCATTGGTGTCTCTTTTTTAATCTTTATTCACTTTTGACTATTTCAACTTTCAGACAATATGCTAAGAGTCATTTTACTATCCATCTCCACAAAAATCATGAAAATAAAAGTGCTTTGTGAGACAAAGCTGTTGTAACATAACTTTCCTCTCTGTGCCCCGGCCAGTACAGCTCTATTGATTAACTCCTTTAGGTCATCGTCTTAGTCTGTTTTATGCTACTGTAGTAGAATACCACACACTGGGTGATTTATAATAACCATAAAATTATTTGACTCAAGGTTCTGGAGGCTGGAAGTCCAAGATGGAGGGCATCTGGCGAGGGCCTTCTTGTTGCTGTCATAACATGGTAGAGGGCATCACATGAAGAAAGGGGGCCAAGCTCCCCCTTTTATAACAAACTCCCTGCATTAATCTTTCATGAGAGCAGATCTCTAATTACCTCTTAAAGGTCCCACCTCTCAGCACTGTTGTGTTAAAGATTTAACTCCCAACACATGAACTTTGGGAGTTCAAACCATAGCAGCCATGTTTCTAAAATTGTATTTGTATGTGGAACAAATTGGTGGTGAATATATAGATGTTTCCCACAGCAGCAGTATGGAAAAAGCATCACTGAATCGAATAGAAGAAAAATCATTAGTTAAGTAACTTTATGACATACTTGCGCAACTATTTACTTGCTCAACTTTTAACCATAAATACTTTCCTTAGGTTGTCATGTAGCCTTTATTTTTTGTTCCCCATGTATTGATTCTTCCTTCTCAAATTCCATTTCCTCATCATCTGTGTGCATTAGATAGTCCTCTTAAAAATGTCAATTACATGACTTAAATGCTGGAGAGAGGGAAAGTAGGGTAGGGAAAATGAGAGAGGTCAGATCTCAGGTCATAACAATAGCCAAGTGAGAGATATTCAGGCAGGACTCAGGCATTGGCAGTAGGAATAGCAAAAAAAAAAAAAAAATACATAAATTCACAATTCATTGCTGAGTAAAAATCTACAAGACCACCATACATGCAAAGAAACAGTTAAGAATGCTTTCCAGGTTTCTATTTGGGAGACCACAATATATAATCATTAAATATTTCTTAAGTGAGTTATTAAAAAAGAATGTAAAAACAGTCACATTAATATTTTCAGAAGGAAAAGAGCATGATATTATACCTGACCCAGGACATTTATTTGCACATTCACCGAACAGTGTTTATTAGATGGCTAATATTTACTTATGAAAGGTAATGTGCTACTTAGTTTTTCACATTAAGTCACTGTGCTCATCAGAGATACATGTATTCAGCCTGCCTTCCACGATCTTTGTCCTGAGATTTTCAATTTTTTAACCATCCAAATACTATGTGACTAAACCTTAAACTTTTAATTTATCTGTATATGTATTCTTAACATTTCCTATCTTTTCCCATAAATTTCACTGTTTTTTATGAGTTTTTTAGGGCTTTTTTTTTGTATATCACTATTCTGTTTAATAGTGGCAGCTTATCTTTGTTCATCAATACAGGCCTGAATTTCCATGAAAATGCACATTTCCATTTAAATGAAGTGAGCAGCTCTGTTGCATAGGAGACTATCAAGATAATCTATCTGCTTGGACTTCTTTGCATCATAAAATGAAATACTGTGGGAAAAAAACTTTAAAACAGAAATTCCTAGACTACAAGTGCCAAGTCAGATTAGGGTAGAATCATTATTTTATTCATACCTTGCAAGATAATGAGAAAGCCGGTAAACTAAATTTTAATCATGGTCTGGAAAAGGTCATCAAAAGGCTATCCCTTTTTCAGGGCAGTACTGAACCTAAACCACTGGAAGAAAAACTTACTTAGCAGAGTATCTATAATTATGAAACATTATTTTATTGAAAAAAATCACAATTGTGTCTCTAAGCCCATGGGACACCCTTCTTACATTTGACCTTCCCTCTTCCCTAGTCTCAGTGGAAATACATAATATCTTCCTGTCATTCATATTCTATCCCTTTATCTATACAAAACTCATTATTGCATCCACTATCAGCCTTCTTTTCTGTGGGCTTAGTGTCACCATATTCTTTCTCTTCCTAGTATAGTCCAGGAAGTTAACTGTTGGTTTCCCAGCAATCATCTACAGGTAAAAGAAGAAAGTCAAAAGGATGACAAAACATATATAAAAAGTGATTGTCAGCACAATGATTTATTTGTTTTGGTTAAGATTTTCCTTTTGTTATTGCCATCATTTGAGGTCACATTTGCCTTTGCCGAAGTACGAGGCATGATGTTTAGTTCATGTGCCTCTCCGATTCCCCTGTCTCTCCCAACCTGACCAGCCTCTTCTTTCACTCTAGAATCTATTATTTTTTATTTATCTTAAAGAAGCTTTCTTATCCCTTTATTATTTTTGTTCCTTTTTACAGTTGTACTATACATTCTTGTAACATAATAATGAGAAATGTAGGAAGAATTCTAGATGTGGTTTCACAATTCTCTTTTTATAGAAAGAAACTTGTATTTATGGCCCATTTCCTCTCTATTTAGATGAGATGACCTTCTCAGATGTAGGTTTTGTTCTTGTCCATCAATTTAAAATATTTATGGTAGAGGTCAGATTAATCATCTTTTGTATTCTTGAAAACTCTTTTGCATAACCAATAGACTAAAAATAAGATGAGCAACAGATTCTGGCAAGGCCTCTGTGCCTTTTACTTTATAAATCAAATGATATAGTCAAAAGATCAACTTTACCCTTTCTCCATGCACATTATGATATGAATAGAAAAGACACAGACTGAACCAAGACAGACCCAGGTTTGAGTTATAGCTTTGCTGCTAACTACTCTGTGAACTTTAGCAACTTGATAATCTTTCAGAAATTTGGTTTTCTCATCTATAAAATGAATTCATTAAAAATATAAATTTTACAGGATTAAAGGAAGGATCAGAGGTGACACATATTTAGAACCTGTCATACAGTAGACTCTCAATGAAAGTAAAAAGTGACAATTGGATTGGAAATGAATGCATTTTTTATATTCAATTTTGATTGCTGAGATGAATGACACTCATTAATCAACTCTCAAAATACTTTGTGACTAAAATATCTAGCAATGAAGAATTCAACAGTCAATGCCTTAGGTAACTGGCATAATATATATGATTTTGAGAGTTAGTTGAAAATTAGTAATTAAAATGAAATGTCATTCCTGCTGATACATTGAGTTATACCCATATCAATAAATTCTTTTCTTTTTAATTAAAGAAACTCAAAATTCATTCTTTCCTATATCATGTAAGATTATATTTATTATATGTATGTTTATTTTGCTATAAATTTAACAATCCATAAGAATAAATAAGTTTAGCAAAGGAAAATTTATTTCAATGTCTTTTTTTCACTTTTTAAAAAATTCAGTTTTAATTTTTAATTAAATAATGATTATATATATTTATGGGGTACAATATGAGTTTATATATATACATTGTATTATAGAATGATTAAATCAAGGTAATGGACATATCCATCACTTCACATACTTACCATTTCTTTGTGGTGAGCAGGTTTAAAATCCACTCTTTGGGCAATTTTGAAATATATAATACATTATTGTTAACAACAGTCACTATGCTGTGCAGTTGGTCACTAAATTTATTCCTCCTGTCTAACTGAGACTTTGTACCCTTTGACCAGCATCTCTCCCCTTTCTTCTTCCACCTTATCCTGCCAGCCTCTGGGAACCACCATTCTACTCCACTCTTATAAGCTCGACTATTTTAGATTCCACATAAAAGTGACATTATCCATTCATTTATTTTTGTGGGTTTATTCCATTTCTTTTTTTAAATTTTATTATTTTTAATAATTATAGGCATATGGTAGTTATATATATTTATAGGGTACATATGTTTTTTATTAATACAGGCATACAATCTGTATTAATCAAATGAAGGTATCCATCACCTTGAGCATTTATCATTTCTTTGTGTTAGGAGCATTCCAATTCCACTTTTGGTTATTTAAAAATATATGCTAATTTACTGTTGATTATAGTCACTCTGTTGTGCTATCAAATATTGTTATTTCTGTCTAACTATAATTTTGTATCCATTAATTATCCCCACTTTATTCCCCTTGCCCCTCCCCTCTACCCTTCCCAGGCTCTATTAACCATTATTCTACTACTGTCTGTCTCCATGAGAACAATTATCCTTCATGCTGTTGATACAATGTATCGTATTGATTGATTTGCATATACTGAACCATCTTTGGGTCCCTGGAATGAATCCCACTTGATCATGATGAATAATCTTTTTAATGTGTTGTTGAATACAGTTTGGTAGTATTTTGATGAGGATTTTTGCATCTGTGTTCATGAGAGATATTGGTGTGTAGTTTTCTTTTTTTGATATGTCTTTATCTGGTTTGGCATCAGGATGATACAGGCCTTGTAGAATGAGTTTGGGAGTATTCCTTCTTCCTTGATTTTTTGGAATAGTTTAAATAGGTTTGGTATTAGTTCTTTGAATGCTTGGTAGAATTCAGCAGTGAAGCTACATCCTGGGCCTTTCTTTGATGGAAGACTTCTTATTACTGGTTTTATCTCATTACTTGTTATTGGTTTATTTAGGTTTTGGATTTTCTTCCTCATTCAACCTTAGAAGGTTGTATGTGTCTAGGAATTTATCCATTTCTTCTAGGTTTTCCAATTTATTGGCATATGGCTGCTCATAGTATTCTCTAATGGTCCTTTGAATTTCTTCAGTATCAGTTATAATGTTTCCTTTTTCAACTTTAATTTTATTCATTTGGATCTTCTTTTTTTCTTAGTCTGGTTCTTTTCAAAAAACCAACTTTTTGTTCCATTCATGTTTTATATCTTTCTTGTTTCAATTTCATTTATTTCTATTCTCATCTTTATTATTTCTTCTACTAATCTGAGGTTTGGTTTGCTTTTATTTTTGTAGTTAAGATTCATCGTCAGGTTGTTTATTTGAAGTTCCTCTACGTTTTAGATGTAAGTACTTATTGCTATAAACTTTCCTCTTCTTAGTGCTTTTACCGTATCCCATAGGTTTTATTATGTTGTGTTTTCATTTTCATTTGTTTCCAGAATTTTTTTTATTTCCTTCTTAATCTCTTCATTGACCCACTGGTCATTCAGGAGCATATTGTTTAATGTTCATGTGTTGGTAGAGTTTCCAGTGTTTCTCATGTTATCAATTTCTAGTTTTTATTCCATTGTGGTCATAGAAAATACTTGGTATGATTTTAATTTTTTTAAGACATGTTTTGTGGCCTAACATATAGTCTATTATTGAGAATGATCCATGAGCTGAGGAGAAGACTGTGTATTCTACAGCTGTTGGGTGAAACATTCTGTCACTATCTCTTAGGTCCATGTGGTCTATACTGTGGATTAAGTCCAATGTCTTTTTGTTGATTTTCTGTATGGATTATTGTCCAATGCTGAAAATTGGGGTATTGAGTTCTCCAGTGAATATTGTATTGGAGTCTATCTCTCTTTGTAGTTCCAATATTTACTTTATATGTCTGGGTGCTCTAGTGTGGGGTGCATATATATCTAGAATTGTTATGTCCTCTTGCTGAATTGACCCCTTTTCATTATGTAACAAACTTCTTTGTCTCTTTTCACCGTTTTTTTTTTCCTTGAATTCTGTTTTATCTGAAACAAAGATACCCCTGCCCTTTTTTTTGTTTGTTTCCATTTGCATGGAATATCTTTTTCCATCTCTTTATTTTCAGTCTATGTATGTTTCAGTCTATCTGTGCCTTTATAGGTGAAGTGGGTTTCTTGGAGACAAGATACAGTTGGATCCTTTTTTTTTTTTTTTTTTTTTTGGGTTTGTTTGTTAATACAGACAGCCCTATATGTCTTTTAATTGAGAGTTTAGTCCATTTACATTCAATGTTGTTTTTGATAGGTTAGGACTTACTACTGCCATGTTGTTACTTAATTTCTGGTTGTTTGTGGTCCTCTTTTTCTTTCTTCCTTTTTTCCTGTCTTCCTTTGTATAAAAATGATTTTCGCTAGTAGTGTATTTTAATTTATTGCTTCTTATTTTTTGTGTATCTGTTTCAGGTTTTTTGATTTTAGGTTACCATGAGGCTTGCAAAAAACATTTGTTAACCAATTATTTTAAACACATGACAACTTAACTCTTCCTACAAACAAGCAAGCAAAGAGAAATCTAATAGAGATTCTATGCTTTAACTCCATCCCTCCCACACACACTTTTTGATTGTTGTTGTTTCAATTTATACCTGTTTATACTATCTCTTTCTCAAAAAGTATTGTAATTATTACTTTTGATAGATTTGACTGTAAGTCTTCCTGCTCAAGATGGGAATGGTTTATACATCACAATTACAGGAATAGGTTATTCTGTATTTGTGTACTTACTGGTACCAGTGAATTTTATACCTTCATTTGATTTCTTATTGTTCATTAACTTCCTTTTCTTTCATATTAAAGAATTACTTTTAGCATTTCTTATAGGACAGGGCTGGTATTGACAAAATCTCTCAGCTTTTGTTTGTCTGGGGAAGTCTTTATTTCTTCTTCATGTCTGAAGGATATTTTGCAGGATATAATATTCTGGGATTAAAGTTCTTTTCCTTAAGCACTTTGAATATGTCATGCCATTCTCTCTTACTCTGCAAGGTTTCCACTGAGAAGTCTGTTGCCAGATGTATTGGTGTCTGTTTATATGTTTTTGTTTTTGTTTTTTTTCCATGCTTTCTTTAGGACCTTTTCTTTATCTGTGACCTTTGGGAGCTTGATTATCAACTGCTTTGTATAGTCTTGTTTGAGTTAAATTTGCTTGATGATCTAGGACCTTCTTGTACCTGAATATTGATCTCTTTCTCTAGGTTTGGAAAGTTCTCTGTTATTATTTCCTTAAACAAACTTTATACCCCAATCTCTCCCTCCTCCTCCTTTTTTATGCCAGTAACTCTTAGATTTACCCTTTTAAGGCTATATTCTAGATCTTGTATGTTTGCTTCATTCTTTTTTGTTCTTTTTTTTCTTCTGATTGTGTATTTTCAAAATAGCTTATCTTCAAGCTCACTCATTCTTTCTTCTTTTTGGTCAATTCTGTTCTTGAGAGACTCCGATGCATTTTTCAATTTGTCAGTTAAATTTTCAGCTCTAGAATTTCTGTTTGATTTTTTTTTATTGCTTCAATCTCTTTGTTAAATTTTTCTGAGAGCCTTCTGAATTCTTTCGCTGTGTTGGCTTGAAATTCATAGAGCTTCTTCAGAACAGCTATTTTCAATTCTTTGTCTTAAAGGTCGTATATCACCATTGCTCTAGGATTGGTCAGAACTTATTTAGTTCTTTTTGTAAGGTCATATTTTCCTGGATGTTCTTGATGCTTGTGAATGTTTGTTGATGTCTGGCTATTTTTTAAAGAGTTAGGTATTTATTCTAATCTTTATAGTCTGGGCTTGTTTGAACTTGTCCTTCTTGAGAAGGCTTACTATATATCAAAAGGAATTGAGTTTTGTTATCTAAGTCTTTGTCCACAGCAGTCCTATCAGTACTGGGCTGCCCCAAACCCAGTAATGCTATGACTTTTGCAGACTCCTGGTGGTACCACCTTGGTGGACTTGGGTAAAATATGGGAGAATTTCCTGAATTTCCAGACTAAGTCTCTCATTGTCTTCCCTCACTCTCTGTGCTGGGCTGCTAGAGTTGGGGGAGGAGTGATGTGGGCTCTCCCTCAAGGCCACTGCAGCTGGGACTCTGCCAGGTCACACCTAAAGCCAGCCCAGTCTCACCCAAAGTCCATGGTCACTGCTGCCTGGCTACCTCTGATATTAATTCAAGGTCCAAGGGATATTTAGTCAGCAGGTGGTGAGTTCTGCCAGGTCTAGGTCCTTCCCATCAGGGCAGCGGGTTTCCTTCTGGCCCATAGTTGGTCAAGAGATGCTGTCCAGGAACTAAGGCCTGAAATCAGGGGCTTCATCAGTCTGCTTGGTACTTCATTTTACTGTGGCTCAGCACCCAAGTTGCAAAACAAAGTCCTCTGAAGTCATCCTTTTCCATTCCTTAGGTAACAGAAGACTGTCCCTGTGCTCCACTGCTTGGAGTTGGGAGAGGGGTGATATACACTGGCTTTCCCACTGCCACTCATGTCTCACTAGGCCATGTGCATCCCAAGTCCATTGGCTCCAAGCCAGCACAGGCATAGAAATTGCCCAATGCCTGCAGTCTTTGTGGCCTGACTGTCTTATGAATTTATTCCAAACCCCAGGCTGTTTTTTTGTCAGCTGATGGTAGACCTACCTGGAACTCATGTTTCTACCACTGGAGCAGAGGATTTCCCTTAGCTGGGTTGGTCTAAATGCTTCCTCCATGGGTGCTGGTGGAATTCGGCCGTGTGCTGTGTTCTCCTGTGCCAGGGCAGCCCTGAGTTCTGATGCAAAGACCCATAATCATTTCACTTTCACTCCCTTAGGCACACAGATTCCTTCTCCACTAGGCATGCTGGTGTGACACTGCTGAGGGATTGGGGAGGGGTGGCATAGGCGATGCTAGGCTTTCTTTTCTGTCCTCTTCAGTGCCTTTTTCCTTGGTATAATGTTAAAACCAGGTACTGTGATTACTCCCCTAATTTTTGGTTCTCAGGAAGGTAGGTGCTCGCTTGCATGGATAACTATTGAATTTGGTGTTCACAGGGAGGGAGAATTGCTAGAGGTTTCTATTCAGCCTTCTTGCTCTGCTCCCTCTCTATTTCAGTTTCTTAATGGAAAACTATTCTAAAGTAGTCTGTCAATTTATTCCTGGTACATCTAAGAAATTAGCAGATTTACTATCAAGAACAGGACTATATATCAATTTAATAGACTTTAATTTTCATTAATTTTATGAATGATTACTTATATTTCAACACTTTATATCTTATTTGGTAGCAATTTATTACACATTTGCCATCCTACATATGATTCCCCAATGTTGCAAGTTAATTCATCATAGTAATAATTTGATCAATATGTGTTTAATAAATAAGTAAATGGGTAAATATAATAAATGAATGGCTAAAAGGATACTGAATTATTGAATTATTCTAAGTAATTATTTTAAATGACTGTCTATCTGGTTATCAACAAAAATCCTAATGAAGTGTGGGTTAAAGTAGGACGCAAAATAATATAACATTAAATGTATAATATACACAAAATAAAAAATAAGACAGAAGAACAAATTTATAGAGGACATTTGTGAATTATAGTTGTTGCATGACTTTCTATTAATAAATTTAACTGACATATTATACCAAAATCATAAGATTTATTATATGCCTTTGTATTTACATAGCAAAATACAGAATTATAATGAAAATATTACATTGACATTTTATTTTGATTTGAGTTTATATAATAGGGGATGAAATTTTGAAGAATTTTTTATACCTTACAAAGAAGTTATTAATTTTTCAAACTTGTTCTTTGTTTGTTTTTTTCCTTCTAATGTGTGTATTGCTAAAATATTTGGTGAAATGAAGGAAACTTGACCTCTGTTTTCAAAAGAGTACTTCAAGGATATAGATATATCTTATTATGTAGAAAGAAAAGAGAATGATATTCTCTTAAGGTTGAGAACCATTAAAGGAAGAAGATCTACACATCAACAGCAACAATTGTTACCCCTTATATTACTATAGTATATTAAATATCTCTCACTGCATAGCAAATTACCCTAATACTTAAAACAAGAACATTTACTATCTCACAGTGTCAGTGAGTCAGGATTCAGGCGTGGCTTAGCTCCTGCAGGCTTGTTCATAAGGTTGCAATCAAGATGTCAGCTGGGACTGTGGTCTCACCTAAGGCTCAGCTGAGCAAGGATCCACTTCCAAACTCATTCATATGGCTGCTGTCAAAATACAGTACTTTGAGGACTATTGGGCAGAATCCCTTAATTCCTCGCTGGCTGTTGGCTGGAGAACACTTTCAGATTCTTGCCGTATGGGCTTCTCCAACATGGCAGCTTGCTTCATCAAAGCCAACCAGAGAGTCTGCTAGCAAAACAGAAGTCACGATGTTTTGTAACTTAACCATGGAAGTGACATCACATCACCTTTGCTATATTCTAGTGGCTATAAGTGTGATACTAGGCCCAGCCCACACGAAAGGGAGGGGATCACACAAGGACATGAATGCCAGGGTGCAGGGGTTATTACAGGCCATCTTAGAAGTCTGCCTACCACATATAATATTGATTTGTCATGTTTCAGACTCTCAGATGGTCCTACTTAACCAGCATCCACAGAGGTCCTGTGATATGTCCTGTGATTTGTCCCCTCCAGTCTGATTTGCATCATGGGTTTTAAATACCATCGGATCCTCAAGTAGTTTATTCTGGCAGCGCTCTTATGAGACACATAGTGGAAGCAGGCTGGTAGCTGGAGCCAGATACAGTCAGGGGGTCAGATGACCAACTGACCAGATGGGTCTCTGTTGGGAGACCATTGTTAGATTTTGGGAGATCCCTCTCCCTTTCTTATAACTATATTGAGTCCAGGTCACTTACCAGCTATTTCTTTCATAAAAGGAGTTTAAGTTATTCTAAGAATATAAGGGTAAGCTTTTTTTAATGTTTATGAGAGTTGTATCTGTGCTGAGGTGGCCATGTCTCTAGGGTAACCAGAGTTTTTAGGTCTCATTGTCATAGACACCCAGTAATCCCCAGACCTACTGCATCATGCTTCCAAATGACACATAGCGTTGGCCCGGCAAGGTGATTGAGTGGGTAAACCTTATGACTATCATTAAGCTTATACTCATAACATGTCTCTTATAGTATACTACATGCTTCTAAACCTGAAGATCATTTGGAGTTTTAAGCTTAATATGAATATATTAAAGATGGCAGGCTCTTATTCAGAACACAATTTGGAGAATAAGTTTAGATACAAATTAAATACAGTCCTGAATATATCTCTTACAAAAAAGAGAAAGGTTGTTTATGCTTTAAGATTATTTCATTATGCCATACACTCAATAAGGCTGCCTGAAGGACCATGTGCATCCTACATTGGTGAACAGTAAAATGTGAATTAAAGCCATAAATTTGATTGTAGGATTTGCTTATGTCATCCTATAGTTCGTCTGGCACAAGGTAATTAGCTGATTGTTTCCATAGCTATACTTGTGTTCTCAATCTAATTGTCTATGTATTTAACTAATGACTTTTGTCTTTATAGCCTGTTTAAGTTATCTATTGCTATGTAACAAATCATCCCCAAATTGAATGGCTTCAAATCACAAGTGTTTAATTTACCCATAATTCTGTGGGTCAACAGTTTGTGCCAGATTCAGCCGGGGCTGGGGGCATTTTCTGCTAATCTTGCCTGGGGTCATTCCAGTAACTGCCATCATCAGGTGGCATGACTAGAGAGTGCTGGATGTCAGGTGGTTGGTCTAGAGGGTCTCAGCATAGATAACTCTACTTCATATGACCTCTCCTCCACCAAAAGAGTAGACACGGCAGTCTCAAGGCAGTGTTCCAAGCAGATTAGAGCAAGAGTAAAGAGGCCTTGGCTCTGAAGTCCCACATCACAATTCTGACCTATTAAGCTGGTCAAAGCAAGTCACAAAGCTAGCCCAGATTTAAAGAAGTGGACAAATAGATTTTACTTCTTGATGAGAAGAACAGCAAAGTCACATTGCTAAGGTGCATACATATAGGTCAGGGAGGAATTTGTGGCCATTTTTTACAATCTACCACATAGCTGATATATTTTTTTAAAAGTGAATCATTTTTCAAACCTAATATAGAGAACACATTATGAATTTGTTTGCTATTTTATCTCTAAGACCATTTTACTCTGTACTTGTAACAAATGATATTAGTGTTTTCCTTATTTAGCAACTACTAGGTAATAAGCCTTTTGTTAGGTACTAAGGCTGACAAAATTGAGCAATAAGGCAGCTTAGGCTCAAAAGGAAAACTAAGAAAATTGTAATGTATAAAGCAGAAAGGAGATAGAAATGACAAGATAGAAGAAGGATCATAAGTGAACAAAATATACATATAAATTACTATTAATATTCAAAGAATCTAGAGATCACTGCAGACTAGGAGATCAGATTGTGTTAGGGAGATTGCATTAGCCATTCAAACTTTCTCTTGAAGGTAAGGAATGTGAAGATGCAGAAAAGGCAATTTAGAAAGGGGAAGAACATTAGAAGTGGTAGAATAAGAGGTATGGAGATTGCAAAGAGGAATATTGGACATTTTCAAGATATTTTAAAGTTTGATGACATTGACTCTTTATTGTATCTAATTTTTCTTCAAAACCTAGGCTTCTCCTTTTCTTGATGCAAATGTAACTCTAGTTCTGCTTCATGGCTATTAGTGACTTATGAGGTTTAAAGTAATTAAAGAAAAGAGGAAAGATAGTTTGCTTTTATTGAGCAAATGAAAAGAAAAAGGAAAAATATGGATCTGCATGCATGTGTGCACCCATATGTATATGCATATGTATTAGTATGTATGTATATACATAAACATGTATGTGTACATGTATGTATGTGTATGTTAGTCAGCTCAGGCAGCCATAACAAAATACCATGGATTAGGTGGTTAAACAACACAAATTTATTTTTTCACAGTTCTGGAGACTGCGGTCTGAGATGCGGGTGCCAGCATAGTCAGGTTTTGATTGAGGGCTTTCTCCTACTCACAGACGGCCACCTTCTCACTGTGTCCTCACATGCCAGAGAGAGAGAGAAAGAGAGAGAGAGATCTTCCTCTTCTTATAAGGCCACAGACTTATCAGATTCGAGACCCACCCTAATAACCTCAGTTAACTTTAATTGCCTCCTAAAAACTACATCTACAGATAAAGTTGCATTGGGAGTTAGGGCTTCCGCATATGAATTTTGATGGATCATAATTCAATCCATTTGGGAGAAGAGAAAGTGAGATGGTATCTGATGTGAAATTTATTCACTGTTATCTGCGTACCTTCATTGGCAAACTTTGAATGAAAATTGGAAATTCATAAAGGGAATCCCTGCTAGGTTTGTCTTACTGGGAGGGATCTGGACTTAGAGCTGAGTTTAGGCCAAGAGCTAAATAAGGATCTCATGGTTACCAGTGTGTCCAGAGTGTGGTAGAGCCACAGGGGAAGAGAGAGAGCAACAGGTCCCTCGGAGTAGAATCTATAAAGATGGTACATTTTCAGTTACTTTTCATGTAATGTACTGATGTGATTGCTGTTAACACTACAATGAAGATATAAATTTAGTATCAAAGCGAAGATCAAGCTGTCCAATGTGCAATTGAAGCCTCCATTCTGGATCAGGTTATCTTTTTAGAAGGTGCATCCAACAGTTGTTAGAACCTTTACTTAAAATCAGTATTTGACATTTTATCACAACCTTTATTAACATCAGTGCATATTGTATGTCAGTCACTCCCTGATTACAATGGAGAAGTGCATTAATCTTATCAGGAAACAATATTTATATCATAGATAGAAAGGATTTCTTTCCAAAGGTTTTTATCCCCGTCTCTGTAACCAGTTAATCCATCTATGATTAGAAATCTTACAACTTTTCCTCACAATGAATAGCACTTCCTGACCTAAGTTTTGTCTTTTCATGATCTTGTCCGTAGAATTTAGAGTTCGTTTTATATTTGTCCTTCAAACTTCTTGTCCACTCAGGGTAGTGGACAAGTGGAAAGTTCAGTCTAAATTATGAGAAGAGGCACTAGCCAATTTACCTCTCTGAGCTTTACTTTTCCTATCTGTGAAATAGAAATAAAATGTCTTTTCTCCTTCATGATTATTGTGAGAAGCAAATGAGATAACGTATATTCTGACTGACCATCCAGTCTTTAACAGAACACCACCAGTGAAAGTGTTCACTCCCTCACCAGACCACCCATTCCCTTGGGAACAGTTCCAATAAATCAAGGATATTTGGGAATAAATTGTGCTTTCTTATATAATCTTCTAGTACTACCCACTGGTTACTTGTTCTGCAGAATTGGACTTATACAAAGTAAACCTAGCCTTTCTTCCACCCTACACCACGACCCTTCAAATATTGAAGACAGCATGTGAACCTCATAAATCTTTTTTCCAGCCTAAATTGTCTACATCTTTCAACCACTTCCATCTGACATGATTTCAGGGTACTTCATCATTCTGGTCACCTTCCTGTGAAGAACTAGAGTTTTTCTCTAAGTCTTTTCAGAATTATCCCAATATTCCAAACATTTTCTAATCAACAAAAAAAAACACAGGGGTAGCACCTTTCCTGCTGTGCCTCAATTTATGCAGCCTGAGTTTGCATTTGCTTTTTTTTTTTTTCATTTTCTTTTTTATTTTTTGTTTGTTTTTCAGCTCATTATGGGGGTACAAAAGATCAGGCTATATACATTGCCCATGCCTCCCCATCCCCCCGAGTCTGAGCTTCAAGTGTGTCCATTCCCTAGACAGTGCACATCACACTCATCATGTAGGTGTGCATCCATCCCCTCCCCCCACCCCATCCCCCCCAGTCAGAACTTCAAGCGTGTCCATTCCCCAGGATGTGCACATCGCACTCATCAAGTAGGTATACACACCCATTCCTTTCCCCCCAGCCCCGACCTCTGTCTGATACCCAATTGGTGTTATTCCCAAATGTGCACTTAGGTGATGATCAGGGAAACCAGTTTGCTGGTGAGTACATGTGGTGCTTATTTTTCCATTCTTGGGATACTTCACTTAATAGAATGAGTTCCAGCTCTCTCCAGGAGAACCCGAGAGATGCCATATCACCATTATTTCTAATAGCTGAGTAATATTCCATGGTATACATATACCACATTTTGCTAATCCATTCATGAATCGATGGGCATTTGGGTTGTTTCCACATCTTTGCGATTGTGAATTGTGCTGCTATAAACATTCGGGTGCAGGTGTCTTTTTTATAGAATGACTTTTGTTCTTCTGGCTAGATGCCCAATAATGGGATTACTGGATCGAATGGTAGGTCTACTTGAGTCTGTTTAAGGTATCTCCATATTGCTTTCCACAGGGGCTGCACTAGTTTACAGTCCCACCAGCAGTGTATGAGTGTACCTATCTCTCCACACCCACGCCAACGTGTATAGTTTTGGGACTTTTTGATAAAGGCCATCCTCACTGGAGTTAAGTGATATCTCATTGTGGTTTTGATTTGCATTTCCCTGATGTTAGAGACGTTGAGCACTTTTTCATATGTTTGTTAGCCATTTTTATATCTTCTTTTGAAAAATTTCTATTCATGTCCTTTGCCCACTTTTTGATAGGGTTGTTCCATGTTTTCTTACTGATTTTCCTGAGTTCTAAATAGATTCTTGTTATCAGTCCTTTATCTGATGTGTAGTATGCGAAAATTTTTTCCCATTCTGTAGGTTGTCTGTTTATTCTTGTGACTGTTTCTTTGGCTGTGCAGAAGCTTTTTAATTTGATCGGGTCCCATTTATTTATTTTTGTTGTTGCTGTGATTGCCTTAGGGGTCTTCTTCATAAATTCTTTGCCTAGGCCGATGTCTGTAAGAGTCTTTCCTACGTTTTCTTCTAGAATTCTAATAGTTTCTGACCTAAGGTTTAAATCTGTTAACCACCATGATTTGATTTTTGTGAGAGGTGAGAGCTGTGTGTCCTGTTTTAATCTTCTACATCTGGATATCAGTTTTCCCAGCACCATTTATTAAATAAGAAATCTTTTCCCCAGAGTATGTTTTTGTCTGCTTTGTCAAAGATTAGATGGCTATATGAGGATGGTTTTAGATTTGGATTTTCTGTTCTGTTCCACTGGTCTGTGTCTCTGCACTTGTGCCAGTACCAGGCTGTTTTAAGAACCACAGCCTTGTAGTATAGTTTGAAGTCTGGCAAATTAATACCTCCCATTTTGTTTTTGTTGTTTAAGATTGCTTTTGCTAAATGGGGTCTTCTCTGGTTCCATACAAAGCGTAAAATTATTTTTTCTATGTCTGTGAAAAAAGATGTTGGTAATTTAATAGGGATTGCATTGAATCTATAGATAACTTTGGGCAATATAGACAGTTTAACAATGTTGATTCTACCGATTCATGAGCATGGTAAGGTTTTCCACCTATTTACATGTTCTGCGATTTCCTTCCTCAGTGTTTCATAGTTCTCCCTACAGAGGTCCTTTACCTCCTTAGTTAAATATATTCCTAGGTATTTTATTTTCTTTGTTGCTATTTTGAAGGGTATTGAGTCCTTAATTTCGTTCTCCATTTGACTATTATTGGCATATATGAATGCCTCTGATTTGTGTGTATTGATTTTGTATCCTGAGACTTTACTGAATTCATTGATCAATTCCAGGAGTTTCTTGGTTGAAACCTTGGGGTTTTCTAGATATAACATCATATCATCAGCAAAGAGTGATCTTAGGACATAAAGCATGTCTTAAAAAATTTAAAAATATAGAAATTATACCATGCATCTTCTCAGATCACAGTGGAATAAAAGTAACAATGAACCCTAACAGAAATCCTCATTTCTACTCAAAGTCATGGAAACTAAATAACCTTCTCCTGAACAATCATTTTATAAATGAAAAAATCAAGTTGGAAATCAAAAGATTCTTTGAATTAAACGACAAAGGAGATACATCTTATCAAAATCTGTGGGACACAGCTAAAGCAGTCCTGAGAGGAAAATTTATTTTCATAAATGCCTATACCAAAAAGACAGAAAACTTACAAATAGACAATCTAATGAATAGACTCAAAGAGCTGGAGAAGGAAGAACAGACCGACCCTAAACCCAGCAGAAGGAGAGAAATTATTAAGATTAAATCAGAACTAAATGAAAAGGACAACAATAAAACCATAAGGGAGATTAATAAAACAAAAATTTGGTTCTTTGAAAAAATAAACAAAATTGACACACCTCTGGCTAGACTAACCAAGAGCAGAAAAGCAAAATCTCTTATAACCTCCATCAGGAACACGAAAGGAGAAATCACGACTGATGCCACAGAGATAAATGATATCATCTATGAATTCTACAAAAATCTTTATGCACACAAATTAGAAAACCTGGAGGAAATGGACAAATTCTTAGAAACACACAGCCTTCCCAGGCTCATCCAGGAAGAAATAGAATTCCTAAATAGACCGATATCTAGATCTGAAATCGAAACAGCAATAAAAAACCTTCCCAAAAAGAAAAGCCCTGGACCAGATGGGTTCACACCTGAATTCTACCATACCTGCAAAGAAGAACTGGTGCCCATCCTACATAAACTATTCTCCAATATAGAGAAGGATGGGATTCTCCCCAACACTTTTTACCAAGCCAACATAATCCTGATACCAAAACCAGGAAAGGATGCAACTAAAACAGAGAACTATAGACCAATTTCTCTTATGAATATAGATGCAAAAATTCTCAATAAAATTCTAGCAAATCAAATCCAAGTGCTTATCAAAAAAATAATCCATCACGACCAAGTCGGCTTTATCCCAGAGATGCAGAGATGGTTTAACATACACAAATCTATAAATGTAATTCACCACATAAATAGAAGCAAAAATAAAGATCATATGATCCTCTCAATAGATGCAGAAAAAGCATTTGACAAAATTCAACACCTTTTTATGATAAGAACACTTAACAAAATAGGCATAGACGGGGCCTATCTAAAAATGATACAAGCCATATACGACAAACCCACAGCCAACATCATACTGAATGGGGAAAAACTGAAAGCACTCCCACTTCGAACTGGAACCAGACAAGGCTGCCCACTGTCCCCATTACTTTTCAACATAGTATTGGAAGTCCTTGCAAGAGCTATCAGGCAAGAGAGCAGAATCAAGGGAGTCCAAATAGGGACAGAAGAGATGCATTTGCTTTTTGAACAGCTGCCACACTGTTGGGAGAGGAAGCACTTACTACCAGCTTAACCCCAGTGATCTTGTTCAGAGGAGTTGCTGTTAAGCCAGGCCTTTTCCTATACTTGGCCAATTGACATTATTACATTGAGTGCAATACTACATTTGTATAAGTGAATTAATAAAATGTGGTGTATGTATACCATGGAGCTCTACTCAGCCACGAAAAACAATGATGTATTATCCTGGATAGAGCTGGAACCCATTCTACTAAGTGAAGTATCCCAAGAATGGAAAAACAATCACCATATGTACCCACCATCAAATTGGTATGAACTTATGTGCACATTTAGTAGTAACATTCATCAGGTGTGGGGCAGGTGGGAGCGGGGAGGAGAGGATGAGTATACACACACCTAATGGGGTAAGACACACACTGTCTGGGGAATAGACGTGCTTGAAGCTCTGACTTGGCTGGGGCAAAGGCAATATATGTAACCTGAACATTTTTACCCTCATAATATGCCAAAATAAATAAATAAACAAACAAACTTTAAAAAAAATAAAATGTTCATAGATTGGAAAAAAAATGACATTTGTATATGCTTACACTGTATATCCGTGTAAATCATATATATTCTCTATATAAACCTATTATATATTTTTCATATTCCCACTCATAAATATTTCTGTTACATTTCCTTGTGTTTCTATAAGTAAAATTTCCTAACCTATTCATGTTCTTTTCCATCTTAATTAGATCAGCCAGTACAATTATTGTCCTTCCCGGTAACATCCATGATTTGTTCTGCCTTGCAAGTTAGCTGTGTCCTCATCATAACAACTCAGAACTCTCTGTGCTGCAATTATTTAGTTAGTCTAATTTTCTTGTTCATTGGGATAATTGTGTTTGCATTGTTGGAATTCTATATTTTATAGATGCCTATCCTGCACTCTTTATAGAATCTCTGATCATAAGTTATACCCAAACCATGCACAATTTTTTAACTGTCACTGCAAAGTTTAACACCTACAATTACGCCCAGTGCTTTCTTCCTAGGCTGTTATGTATCTTAAAATGAAAACGGTCAGTTTTTCCCCAAGTTCCCATTCCTTACAGTTCATCAGCCTTTATTCAAAGCTAAGTCCAAGTAACAGCTCTGTTGACTTTTTGAAAGATGGGAAAAGGAAGAAAGGTATGAATTTATGATCTTTTGTATCTTCTCATTTATTTCTTTACTGGTAGAGCAAATAAATTCACAGGATAGGAAAGTGTGTTCTGAAAGGATTGTTTGAGACTTGAAGCACATGGACTTTCTGTGTGTTCTAATGCAGTTCCTTATTTAGATGGAAACCTCTGATATTCTGTTTCTGCCAAAATGTTTCCCTAAGGCTCCCTCCTTGCTTCAACCTATCAAAAAAGATATTCTTTCTTTGATATTAATAGGAGGCAAGAGTTATTAAATGTTCACATGCTTAGGTGAGATTTACATGTTATCATCTCTTCTAGTCTTTGCAACCCTACAAATCACAAACTCCCATATGTCCATTTTCTAGATAAGGATACTAAGACTTAGATTAAATTATTTCATCAAAATGAATGAGCTTATAAATAGTAAAGCCAGTTTTAACCGCACAGTAGTCTTATTTCAGAGCTCATGCTCTTTTAACTACAACTTCATTACAAGTAACCTTTTACATTTGGGAATCTATACTTCCTTTGTAAGAATATCTTCTCCTGGAACTTTTAAAGTTGCTACTTTATAAACTGTCCTTTATTACACAGTCTCTACCTATCTTGAGTGAATTCATCTGTGTTCCTTGCTTTCATTCCAGCCATCTATCAATCTGTCTGCAGTCACTTCCCAACTCCATGACGTAAACCTGTGTTCCAGTTGCTGATCGGAATCTCTGTGATTTGTAGGGGGAAAGGGAATTACCACTACCTAACTCTAAGTGCACTGATGCACTGAAAAACCAAGTGCCTCAGCAGGAGCAGTGTTAATGTGGATATTGATTATTGTCATGAAATCATTCTTTAGCGTAAGAATACAAATTTCCCTTATTTGAAGCATGATTCACATGCTTTCAGGTGGCATGTCAATCCATCAGCAAACCCTGCCAGTTCTGCCTTCAGAATATGTCCTAGAATCCAACCACCTTTGACCACTTCACAAGTACTACCCTGGCCAACCCACCAGCATCTTTCCTGGCCTCACTCCTTCGACTGCTCTGTGGCACGTTCACCTCACATGGACCTCTGGAATTGGAAGATTCATTTGAAATGTAAACTAGATTGTGTCCCTCTCTGCTCTATACTGCCAATAATGTTTCATTCCATTTGGAAGAAAAGCCTGATCTCCTCCTCAGTTACCTCTTGTATGCTGCCTCCCACAGCCTCCCCTTCACTCACTGCTCTGGCAACAGTGGTGTCCTTGCTCTTCCTCAATGTACTGTGTGCACTCCTGTCTCGAGACCTCTGCACTTGGTACCCATGTAACTGGGAAGCTCTTAGCCCCAGTAATACCATGGCTCCTTCCTCACTCCCTCACTTCCTCCAACCTCTGTGATAATGTGAATTTATCAGAGAGGACTTTCAAGTCCTTCATAAAGTAGTAACCCTCTTTCCAAATGCCTCTTCTCCCTTACCTGCTTTTACTCCATAGCAGTTATTAGCAACTGACATATCTGTGTGTTTTGTTTTTTCTACTGTCAGTCTTCTGTCTCTTTTTTGCTACTATATCCTCAGCCCTTTAAATAGTACTTGGCATGTGGTAGGGACTATATAAATGTTAATGAATGGATACAGAATTTACAATGTATAAGTATTTATTTATCTGTTACATGACTTGATTCTCAAAAGGGTTATATCCTGGTGTAGGGTTGAGGTGAGGGGGACAAGATTCCGCTTATATATTCTGAGGGTTGTGTATTGTGATGAAGGTTTGATATGGGTGCATTAGCTTCTCAGAGAAAAGGCGTACAAATTAAATTTGATTTTAGAATTAGATAGATTGCAATTAAAATGATCACTCTAATGTCAGTGTGGAGGAAAGATTTAGATAAGCAGTGCTTGATAGCAGAGAAACCAGTAAGAATGTACGGATTCATGAGAGCAAGGCACACAGAACCAGTCTCAGGTTTTTGACTAGAAAGATGGAAGTAAAGAACATAGGAATATCTGGGAGAGGATTTAACATGTTGAGATCATATGGAAGAATCAAATGGCTCTCAAGACAAGAATGAAAACCTGGGCTATTTTCTTATTGTTTGATGAAAATCACTATGCTCTTGATATATTAAGTAACACTTCTTTGCCCCATTATCTATAATTCCTATGAAGACAAGAAGTGAACTTAGACATTAGAAGAGATCAGTAGTAATGTAGAGCCCTGCCTTGTGGAAGGCAAATCCATAAGTCACAATGCCCCATTTGTAAATGTGCATGACAGGGAGAGCAAAAGTGAAATCTGCCCAAGAGCAGGCAGGGATGTCTTGCTTGCTGGAGTTATAAGTAAAGTCCAGAAGGCTTTGCTCAGCTCACTGCTGGATAGTGGGCCCCGTTATTTCAGAAGCCATTATAATGACTAAGGAGAGAAAAATGAAGAGGTAGGAAAGAGAGTTAAATTTCATTTTTTAAAAAGTAAATTTGAAAAAACAATAAATGTGGGTGTTATATTTGATGTATGAACCTGTTAGGGTTCACTTGTTGGTTGATGGAACAAATGTCTATAGTATTGGAGAACAGTGGCACCTTTTCCCTTTACTCTATGAAGTTTAACAGCATCTACAAAAGAAGTAGTCAAAAGGATTGAAGGTTGACAGATGTTCATTACAATTACAGAGATGTTTTAGTCCATTTTTTAAAAAAAAAGAACTTTAAGTTTTAAATCAAAATGATTTGCACATATCTAAAAAAAAATAGAGAAAAATAGAGGGGCTTGTAATGAAAAGTACAAGGATACCACTCCTTCCCTTAACTTTCCATCCAACCTCAATTCTTGTGTATCTGTGGCAAGGATTTTTAACTGATTCTGTTTTTTAATTCTGACGATTATTTCCATATCTATTTAACCTTAGACATTATTTATTGACTTCCTATTATCACAGGTAGACATTTAGCATCCTGATAACATTCACATCTCACCTCCACTCAATATAGCTGTTACCTTTGTAACTGATGATACATTTATTACTTGAATATAATATTTGTCTCTATATCTTGTTGCCACAAATATAAGCACTATTTTTATACTTATGGTAGTTTCTTACCTATAGTCAAAATGCAAAATGTACAAACAGCTTATTTTCAAATTGTTATACCATCATGTGTTGCTTAATAGCAGGGATGTGCTCTGAGATGTGTATTGTTAGGTGATTTCATTGTTGTGTGAACATCATAGAGTGTACTTAAACCTAGAGGTTATAGCCTATTACACACCTAAGCTAGATGGTATTTGCTTCTAGGCTACAAACCTGTACAGCATATTACTGTACTGAATACTGTAGGCAATTGTAGTACAATGGTAAGTATCTGTATATCTAAAAGTAGAAAAGATACAATAAAAACATACTACAGAAAATAAGAAATGATACACCTTATGATGAATGGAGTTTGCAGGACAGGAAGTTGTGCTGGCTCAGTCTGTGAGTGAGTGGCAAGTGAATGTGAAGGCCTAAGACATTACTGTACACTACTGTAGACTTTATAGTACACTCAGGCTACACTAAATTTATTTTAAAAATAATTTTCTTTCTTCAGCAATAAATTAACCTGAGTTTACTGTAACTTTTTACTTTATAAACGTTTTAATTATTTTTAACTATTTGAGTGTTTTGTAATAACACTTAGCTTAAAATACAAACACATTGTACAGCTGTACAAAAATATTTTCTTTCTTATATCCTTATTCTACAAGCTTTCTCTGTTTTTAAATTTGTAAACTTTTTTTTTTTTTTTTTTTTTTACTTTTTAAACATTTTCGGTAAAAACTAAGAAACAAACATACACAATAGCTTAGGCCTACACAGGGTTAAGATCATCAGTATCACTGTCCATCACCTCCACACCTTCTCCAACTTCTCCCTCCTTCTCCCAGAGGCAATAACATGCATAGAGCTGCCATCTTCTCTGATAACTATGCCTTCTTCTGGAATACCTCCTGAACCACCTGCCTGGGGCTATTTTACTGTTAACCTTTTTTTTTTTATTATTTCAGCTTATGATGGGGGTACAAAAGTTCAGGTTACATATGTTGCCCATGTACCGCCTATCCCCCCAAATCAGAGCTCCAGGCATGTCCATTCCCCAGACAGTGCGCATTGCACTCATCATGTAGGTATACACCCATCCCCTCCTCCCACCCTCCACCTCAGTCTGATATACGATTTGTATCATTCCCAAATGTGCATTTAGGTGATGATCAGGGAAACCAATTTTCTGGTGAGTATATGTGATGCTTGTTTTTCCATTCTTGGGATACTTCACTTAATAGAATGGGTTCCAACTCTCTCTAGGAGAACCAAAGAGATGTCATATCACTGTTATTTCTAATAGCTGAGTAATACTCCATGGTATACATATACCACAATTTACTAATCCAATCATGAATTGATGGCCATTTGGGTTGTTTCCACATCTTTGCAATTGTGAATTGTGCTGCTATAAACATTTGGGTACAGGTGTCTTTGTCGTAGAATGACTTATGTTCCTTTGGGTAGATGCCCAATAATGGGATTGCTGGATCGAATGGTAGGTCTATTTGAATCTGTTTAAGGTATCTCCATAATGCTTTCCACAGGGGTTGCACTAGTTTGCAGTCCTACCAGCAGTGTATGAGTGTTCCTGTCTCTCCACATCCACGCCAACATGTGTTGTTTTGGGACTTTTTGATAAAGGCCATTCTCTCTGGGGTTAAGTGATATCTCATTGTGGTTTTGATTTGCATTTCCCTGATGATTAGGAATGTTGTATGGAATCAGAGAAGACCCCGCATAGCAAAAGCAATTTAAGCAATAAAAACAAAATGGGAGGTATTAATTTGCCAGACTTCAAACTATACTACAAGGCTGTGGTTCTTAAAACTGCCTGGTATTGGCACAAGTGCAAGGACACAGATCAGTGGAACAGAACAGAAGATCCAAATATAAAACCATCCTTATATAGCCATCTAATCTTTGACAAAGCAGACAAAAACATACTCTGGGGACAAGAATCCCTATTCAATAAATGATGCTGGGAAAATTGGATAGCCACATGTAGAAGACTGAAACAGGACCCACAGCTTTCACCTCTCGCAAAAATCAAATCACGGTGAATAACAGACTTAAACCTTAGGTGTGAAACGATTGATTAGAATTCTAGAAGAAAATGTAGGAAAGACTCTTACAGACATTGGCCTAGGCAAAGAATTTATGAAGAAGACCCCTAAGGCAACCACAGCAACAACAAAAATAAATGAATGGGACCTGATCAAATTAAAAAGCTTCTGCACAGCCAAAGAAACAGTCATGAGAATAAACAGACCACCTACAGAATGGGAAAAGATTTTAGCATACTACACATCATATAAAAGACTGATAACAAGAATCTATTTAAAACTCAGGAAAATCAGCAAGAAAAAATCAAACAACCCTATCAAGAAGTGGGCAAATGACATGAATAGAAATTTTTCAAAAGAAGATATAAGAATGGCTAACAAACATATGAAAAAAAATATTTTTTAAATAACTAGAAGTACACTCCAAAATGAGGATAAAAAGTAGAGCATAATAAATATATAGACCAATAAATAGTCATTTATTAAGATTATTCAGTATTATGTACCATACATAATTGTATGTGCTATACTTTCATACGACTGACACAGTAGGTTTGTTTACAACAGCATCACCACAGACACGTGAGTAATGCATTATACTATGACTGCAATGTTACAAAGGCTACACTGTCACTAGGTAATAGGAATTTTTCAGCTCCATTATCTTGTGGGAACACTATTGTATATGGGGTCTGCTGTTGACCGAAATATTGTTATGCAACATGTGACTGTACTCATGTTTGTAAAATCTTTTGGCCCATTCTGCTAAGATTTCTAATATGGACGCCTGTGGTAGTCAGATACCATTTTTTGCTCAGCTGGAAAAATAAAGGAAGATTTAGACTTTCTGAACCTGACTGCTGAATTTTATGTAGGTCCTTTTTAATGATGTTATTTTAACCTGAGTAGGTTTGCTCTTCTGATGTCCTATTGGTAATGCTGCTGGAAATTTATGGCTGAACTTCTCTGGAGCAGGCAAATTATGGCATAGACCAAACTGGCTGTTTTATGGGAACACTGCCATACACATTTATTTACTTATTGTCTATGGCTGCTCTTGTGCTATGACTGCAGAATTGAGTACTTGTATCAGACAGAATTGTCCACAAGTCTAAATTATCTACTATCAGGCCCTTCACAGAAAAAGTTTGCCAAGCCCTACTCCAGACTGCTCTAGACTAGAGCATCATTCAGTGTATCCAGACTCTGCTAGTAATTGCACTCCTAAAGCCTCTCTCCTTCTGCTTACATTCAGACTAATGCATGGGTCTCATCGTTTCTCCTTGTCACTTAACTAAGTTGGAACCATTGTTTTCTGTATACAATAATAGTCTTCTCTCTTAATTTACCATCTTCATTTTGCCAGTTCTCAATTGGCTTCCTAAATAAAAGTGGAAAGTTTGCAGAGGAATTATGTCTTCTGGATTCTTTTATATGTGAAAATTTCTTTTCAATAAATACAATAAATAATTAGTCTGGGAATAGAACTTCACGTTAAAAATATTTGTTCCTCTGAATTTTAAAGGTACTGCTCTACTGTTTAGGTGTCAGTACTGCTGCTGACAAGTTCTGTGCCAGGAAGATCCTACCTTGTAATGATATATTAATGCGTTGTGCATATAGAGGCTTTTTCAATCTGGAGATGTTAGTTCTTTGAAAATCTTTAATATTATTTCTTGGCTAATTTCCTTGCCTGTGTCTTTTTATTCTCTCTGGAATTTCTGTCAGTCATGTATAGAACCCCTGGATTGAGCTTTTGCTTTCCTAAGAATTAAGCTCATATATTTTGTGTTTGGGTTTGTTCATTGCTGGTGCAAATTTGTTCTATTTTCTAGCAGACTTCCTCAACTATATTTATAAATATTTCAAGACATGACTTGAGTTCATTTTTTTCTGCTATCATTTTAATTTTCAGGTATCTCTCTAATTTTATGAATATTTCTTTCTTGTTTTCAGCATCCGGATTTTTCTTTTCCTTCACTTTTTTTAAATTTCAGAATATTAGAGGAGTATAAATCTTTTGGTTACATGGATTGCTTTTGTACTGCTTGAGTCAAAGTTGTAAGTGTGCCCATCACCCAGATAATGTACATTGTACCTGTTAGGTATGACTTCACCGATCCCTTCTCCCCCCCACCCACCTGCATGATTTCCATTGAATTTTACTTCCATCTGTGCATCTGAGTGCTGATCACTTAGTTCCAATTTAATAGAGAGTACATGTGGGGTTTGTTTTTCCATTTTTGCCATATTTCACTTAGGATGATGGTCTCCAGTTCCACCCAGCTTGTTGCAAAAGGTATTAATTCATTTTTTATGGCTGAGTAGTACCATGGTGTATATATACCATATTTTATTAACCCACTCATGAATTGATGGGCACTTAGATTGATGCCACATCTTTGCAATTGTGAATTTTGCTGCAATAAACATTCGAGCACAAGTGTCTTTTTTATAAAATGACTTTTTTCCTTTGGGTAAATACCCAGTGTGGGATTGTTTGATCAAATGGTAGGACCACTTTTATTTCTTTGAGGAATCTTCATAATGTTTTCCACAGAGATTGCACTAGTTTGCATTCCCACCACCAGTGTATAAGTGTTCCTTCCTCTCTGCATCCACACCAGCATCTATTTTAGGACTTTTTGATAAAAGCCATTCTCAGTGGGGTTAGGTGATATCACATTGTGGTTCTGATTAGCATTTTTCTGATGATTAATGATGTTGAGTATTTTTTCATATGTTTATACGGCATTAGTCTATCTTCTTTGAAAAGTTTTTGTTCATGTCTTTTGCCCACTTTTTTAAATCATTTTATTTCATTTTAGTTTTTTATTTCAGGATATTATGAGGGTACAAGCATTTTGGTTACATTTTATATCTTTGCCTCACCCAAGTGAAGATTAGAAGTATGCCCTTCCCCTCTACAATGCCCACCGCATCCATTAGTTGTGAGTTTACCCCGCCCCAACCCCCTAATCCCTGGAGAAAATTTTTACTGTTTGAGCACCATAGTGTTGATCAGTTAGTGCCAATTTGATGGCGAGTACATGTGGAGCCTATTCTTCTGATCTTGTGATACCTCACTTCAGATAATAGGCTCAAGCTCTATCCAGGAAAATAGAAGAGGTGCTAGATCACTGTCATTTCTTATAATTGAGTAATATTCCATTGTATACATATACCGAATTTTAATAATCCACTCATGAATTGATGGGCACTTGGGTTGTTTCCACATCCTTGTAATAGTGAATTGTGCTGCCATGAACATTTGGGTGCAGATGTCTTTATTATAAAATGTCTTTTGCTCTTTTGGGTAGATGCCTAATAGTGCTATTGTTGGATCGAATGGTATTTCTATTTTTAGCCGTTTGAGGTATCTCCAAATTCTTTTCCACAGAGGTTGCACTAATTTCAGTCCCACCAGCAGTGTAAGAGTGTTCCCATCTCTCCACATCCTCGCCAGCATTTGTTGTTTTGGGATTTTTTGATAGAGGCCAATCTCACTGAGGTTAGGTGATATCTCATTGAGGTTTTGATTTGCATATCTCTAATGATTAGAGATGTTGAGCATTTTTTAATATATTTGCTGGCCATTATTCTGTCTTCTTTTGAAAAGTTTCTGTTCATTTCCTTTGCCCATTTATTGATGGGGTTGTTTGATTTTTTCTTATTGATTTTTTTAAGTTCTAGATAGATTCTCGGATATGTAGAGAGCACATATTTTCTCCCATTCTGTAGGCTGTCTATTCACTCTAATGATAGTTTCCTTGGCTGTGCAAAAGCTTTTTAATTTTATCAGATCCCATTTATTTAATTTTGTTGCTGCTGTAATTATTATTTCAACTCTTTTGCCCACTTTTTAATGGAGTTGATTTTTTTCTTGCTTATTTGCTTGAGTCCTTTGTAGATTCTGGTTATTAGCCCTTTATGGGATGTATGGCACGTGAATATTTTCTCCCATTTTGTAGGTTGTCTATTTACTGTGTTTTCTGGATTCTTTTATATGTGAAAATGTCTTTTTAATAAATACAATAAATAGTTTGGGCATAGAAGTTCATTTCCTCAGCTGTGCAGAAGCTTTTTAATTTAATCAAGTCCCATTTATTTATTTTTATTGTTGCTGTGATTGCCCTTGGGGTCTTCTTCATAAATTCTTTGCCTAGGCTGATATCTGGAAGAGATTTTCAAAATTTTCTTCTAAAATTCTTATGGTTTCATGTCTTAGATTTAAGTCTGTTATTTATCTTGAATTAATTTTTGTGAGTGGTGAGAGATATGGATCCTGTTTCAATCTTCTACATGTGGCTATACAATAGGCATAGAGGAAACATACTTCAAAATATATAACAAACCCACACCCAACATCACACTGAATGGGGAAAAGTTGAAAGTATTCCCACTCAGAACTGGAACAAGACAAGGATGCCCACTGTCACCACTTCTATTCAACATAGTGCTAGAAGTCCTAACCAGAGCAATCAGGCAAGAGAAGGAAATTAAGGGTATCCAAATGGGGAAAGAGGAGGTCAAACTATTACTCTTTGCTGATGATATGATCTTATGCCTTGAAAACCCCAAAGATTCCACCAGAAGGCTCTTGGAATTGATAAATAAATTCAGCAAGGTCTCAGGCTACAAAATCAATGTACAGAAATCAGTAGCATCCCTATACGCCAACAACAGTCAAACTGAGAATCAAATCAAATTCTCAATACCTTTCATGAAAGCTACAAAGAAAATACTTAGGAATATATTTAACCAAGGAGGTGAAAGGTCTCTACGGAGAACTATGAATCACTGAGGAAGGAATTTGCAGAGGCTGTAAAGAAATGGAAAAACATATCATGTTCATGGATCGGCAGAATCAACATTGTTAAAATGTCCATACTACCCAAAGCGATTTACAGATTCAATGCAGTCCATATCAAAATACCAATGCCATTTTTCGTGGATCTAGAAAAAATAATTCTATGCTTCGTTTGGAACCAGAAAAGAGCCCGGATAACCAACCATAAGCAAAAGGAGCAAATCTGGAGGTATCACTTTACCAGATTTAAGCTACACTACAAGTATACAGTAACCAAAATAGCATGGTACTAGCATAAAAATAGAAACATAAACCAATGAAACAAAAAAGAGAACCCAGATATAAAACCATCCACATATTGCCATCTGATCTCTGACAAAGTGTACAGCAATATACACTGGGGAAAAGAATCTCTATTTAATAAATGGTGCTGGGAAAATATTTCTTTTTTGTTTTCTGGAGATGAGGTGTCATTCTGTTGCCCATGTTGGAGTGCAATGGCATAATCATGGCTCACTGTAGCCTCCAACTCCTGAGTTCAAGTGATCCTCTCATCTCAGCCTCCCTAGTAGCTGGGACTACAGGTGCTAACCATTATGCCCCAGCTCTGCTGATTTTTTTTTTTTTTTACTTTTTAAGGGACAGGTTATCACTATGTTTCCCAGGGTAGTCACAAACTCCTAACCTCAGATCTTTATTGATACATGAAATACCTTGTAACACACCATTGCTGTTTCTGATAATTTCCTCCCTTGATTATTGTTAGATTGTTTAATTATTCTTGCCTGTCTTTTTAGTATTGAAGACCCTTCTCACATATCTGGCAATCCTTGGCTTTCTGTTCATATTTATACATGAGGCTCTGATTGGAAGGTCTGTGTGAGAATCCGGGCATGTCTACTGTGGGCCTCGCTTTGGGTGGTAAGGGAACTGTTTTATTAGAGATCTCCAATGCCAGTATGTGTTTTTTCTTTTGCATGGCCATATTCATTTGTTTTTTTTTTCTAAAAATAGACTCTTTTGACATTCTGTGGAAATTAGTGGTCAACTCTTCCTTGTAAAACTTTCAAACCACACCCTTGCCCTGTCTGGGGCCCATGTTTCTCTCCTGCCCTTTGCCATAAAAGGTTCATCTAAACCAGGAGTCTGTCTATGTTTCCTCCATGTGAATTGCTCTCTTGTCAACAAAATCAACCTCTTGTGTTCCTTTTTATGCCCTGCTACACCCATCAATGCTCCGCTGTCATTTTAATTACTACAAAAGTTTGCTGGACTCTCATTCAGTAGAGTCCTGTCTCTTGTCCTCTTTGTCCTTGAGGGTTTATACTTAGTGTTTTCCTTTTCTATTGTTAGAGGGGCCTCAGAGAAGGAAAGGAGATAAAAACATTTGCTTTGCCATCTTAACCAGAAACCAGGCTGGCTATGTTTTCATTGGTCTACAAAATGAGATAAACACTGGAGAGCCCTCAAAAATAAGTATACTCTTCTAATATATACTGATTTCTTCACTTTTCCCTTCTTTTTTAGCCTTAAGCCCATTCCATGTCATTTTCTTTTACAACATGAAACAAGATTACTATAATGTATTTTCTGAGATAAACTTTAAATATTTAACATTAAAAATAGATTAGTACTCCATGTTATTCAAAATACTTTGTTTAAAGAACATGTTATGCTTACTTTTGATTAAATTAAACATAAAAGCAAATGATGGATAGAGAAATAGACTGATCTGTTTTTATCTAAAGAACAGTTGTGGATTTTTTACTGAGTCTTGTTCTTTCCAAATCAAAAAGAAACATAACATCCATGACACGTGACAGGCAGCTTTCATTTATTCCACTAGCATGAACATGAACACCATCAGATTTTCCTTTATTTGTGATTTTCTGTGCAGTGAAATCCAAAGCAATTGCCCAGCCTTCCATTATTTACAAAAGAAAAAAAGAAAAAGAAACATCAACAAGAACAAATATTTAGTATCTTTCTCTGCTCTCCTTGCAGCCCTATATGCCTGCCACAAAAAGCTTTTAAAAGTTTCTGAAAAATCTATAGTTTATTAATGTCAATTTCAAAGACATATATTTATTTATATTATTACAAATGCATTTCCCTTTACGTCTGTCTTCCATTGACCTACCTTTTAAATTCTATACTTTTTCCTTTAACTCTTGAATGACAGAATACAATGTATTTAAGCTTAAAAAGTACTTGAAATTTTGTAATAATTTTACAAATGTCATTCATTTCTTGAGCTATGACTCTACTAAACAGGACTAGGTGTTATTTTTGTGTTTTACCGGATACTCTTGCAGAGCTCAAGTAGAATAGCAGACTTGATGCCGTTATATTCCCTTTCAGACATGATAAGTGGTGCTGTCTAATTTTTGGTGGCTGCTGCTATCCATGTCTTTGAGGATGCAGAAAATATATTGACTTTGAAGTTGTAAGTACCATCCCAAAAGTATGAATTTTTAAAAATCTAAGGATCTGCTTCAGAAGTATGTTCCTAGAATGCCAGACTGATGAAATTATAATTTTCTAGTTCCATATTTCATGTACTATTTCATATCCTTGAAAACTGTAGTATTATCATACTGATAAGAGCAGTAATTCACCTCAACCATGAGAGTGGTAGTAGACATCATGAAAAAGAGTGTGTTTGTCTCCTATTGAGGTTCCAAAATGATGGATATCTTCTGGACATCCTTGAATTAATTAATTCTATTACTATAAGTGGCTCATGTAAACAAACTGGAAGATTTTAGTATTTTGAATAATTAATTCACTGAGTTTTTATATAAAAAACATGCTCCAAAGTTCAAAACCACTTTAAAAAATATCTGGTACTAAACAGTTGGAATGCTCTTATGCCTGGAAGCTAACATCTAATGGCAAAATTTTAGTATGTGGTGATGAATTGGAGAACTATCTGGGAGAAAGATCTCATTTTCATGTTCAAACATTAAGATGAGTTGCTACTTTTGTCACCATTGTCTTATATTAGAGTTTTAAAGTTTGATGGCATTAATGACTGTCCAAATTCTCATATTATGTTAGATTAAGAATAAACTTTAAAATATCTCTTTTAGAAAATACTTGTTAGAAAATTCAAAAACTTTCATTACTTTCATTATTTATATTAGTATTTATAGATATTGTAAAATCTTCCTTATTTATTACTTTTTTCCCCACAATTATTGGAAGACTTTAATTTGATATGTACGTGAAAATTTCAGCTCTCCAGAATGTTGGGAAATGGAGTTAATCTTTTAACCAAGTTTTTTCAATATTTTACCCAATTTTTTTCTAAAATCCATTATTCACCTGTCATGAACTATTAAAACATTAGAAGATTAATTTTTCCTAACATATCAACTAAAAAATTATAATATAAAAAGTTAGAATGAAGAGACAATCTTATTTATAGGCCAAATAACTGAAATACAATCTCATTTTGGTATATATCCTTCTAATCTATTCCCTAAGCATAAGGTTTATATTTTCTTTTCCTAAAGTGTTAATCACACTGTATAATATTTTTATGTATATATGTAAGGATCTTTTATATTCACTTACTGATATAGCATATATAGCTTTCATATTATTACATACAACTTATTTTAACAAATTCCTTTTAAAAAAAATGAAATTAGTCCCAATTTTTTCTAGTATTTTTATAAGCCTGCTTTTATTATTGAATGGCATATGAATCATAATAGAGCAACATTTTTGTAATTTAAAATTTGTTAAAATTTCAATTATAGTAATTGAACAAATAAGCACTTACATTATTCTTGTAGAAACAAAGCCAAAAGAAGTGATGAAATAATTTTTTTTAATGATATAGGCAACCTAACAAAAATGGCCAGCACATGTTTCATTAATCCTAAGATACATTTTTTTATTCATTTCTCATTCATTTTAACATCACTGAATTTGGAATTCTTCTTATAATTGACAGGATTTATAGTTTAACTGGCAGCATTTCCTTCCTAGATGTATACGTAATATAATAATAGTTGCAACCTAGGACTTGGTAAAAAAAAAATATTTTTAATAAAATAATGAAACATAAACTTTTTAAAAATGTATGATAAATGTCTTATGAGAGACAAACTGAATGAAATTTTACCTAAAATAATAAGGTTTATATTAGTGAAAATATAGTTTTAACATGCAAAAAAACTTTTTCATGTTTATTATTCTATTAGAACATCTGCCTGTTATGATACCTGAAGAATAAATAAAATCACATTAAAATGTCTATAATTCTGAATCATGGTTTAATTTTCAAAGGTGTAGTGGTTTTGAATATTTTCTTTAGTTTAAGATAAAATGATCTAATAATACAGTTTTATTTATAAGTGTCTAGTATATTAAAGCTATGCAAAGTTTTTATTGCTGTTAAAGCCTTATATAGTATCATTTTTAATAGTAATGCAGAATTACTCATTGGCTTTTTTAATCAAAATAATTATCTGTGTATTTTTGGAAAGATGCTTTTTCTTCCATTTTTAAAAGCATAATTTTGACCACTGCAGTTGATAATCCACTAGCTTCTTAGTCATGGTTGTCTAAACACAAGCCCTCCACTGCGAATACTGATCATTTTTACTGCCTGACTGAATTCCAAAATGTCTTATTTGTGCTAATGCAGAAATTCCCACATACTGGGGTAAATGGTATTCTCTCATGGTTGCCTTCTCAAGTAACTCTTGAAAATGTTTAGTGCATACTTTCATATAGAGAGTTAAATACTGATTCAGGTTTCTATCTTAGGACATCTTTCCAATCAAGCATTCAGTAACATTAGTTACCCACAGTGTTCACTACGATAGACACTAGATAATTAAAAACAAGACAAAATTCCTGTCCTCAAAAATTTCACAGTGTATGCTGGTAGGAATATAAATTAGTACAGCTATTAAGAACAATGGTATGCAGATTCCTCAAAAAATTAAAAATAGAACTAGCATATGACCCAACAATCCCACTACTGGGTATATATTCCAAGGAAATGAAATCAATATGTTGAAAAGATATCTGCACTTCCGTATTTATTGCAGCAGCACTATACACAAGAGCTGAAATATGGAATCAACTGAAGTGTCCATCAAGGATGAATGGCTAAAGAAAATGTGGTATACCTATACAATCGAATACTATTTGGCCATAAAAAAAAAAATCCTGTCATTTGCAACAACATAAATGAACTAGAGGACATTATGCTAAGTGAACCAAGACAAGCACAGGACAAATGACTCATGATCTCACTCCTATGTGGAACAGTTGATACCATAGCAGAAGAGAGTAGAATGGTGGTTACCAGAGGCTGAGGAGCAACAGGGTCTGGGGAGAGATGGTCAATGAGTACAAAGTTACAGTTAGACAGGAAGAATAAGTTCTGGTTCTCTATTGCACAGTAGGGTGGCTATTGTATATTTCAAAATAGCTAGAAGAAAGGATTTTGAATGTTCTCACCACAACTATATGACAAGTGTTTGAAAAAGTAGATATGCTAATTACCATGATTTGATCATTACACAATGTGTATGTGTGTGTTTATATGCGTATATATATATATCTCAAAACATCACACTGTACCCCATAAATATATACAATTATGTTTCAATTAAAAGCAAAATAAAACAAAAAATTTTCACTTTCTACTGAGAGATATAAATGAAAAGAAAATTACAATTAATGAGAGAAATGCTATTAAGAGAAGAATGCAAAAGGGAACATTAGAGAGTATTGAGAAATTGTGCTTAAAAGAAGGGTATTGTTTAGCTTAAAATGGAAACTAATATTTGAGAATTTACTCTATGCTAAGCCCTGTGCTAAGTACCATTCATGATTACCACAAATGAGTGGCTTTTAAAAAAACATGATGTATTATTTCACATTTTTGTATATTTTTTTATTTCAGTGTATTACTGGGGTACAAATGTTTAGGTCACATATATTGCCTGTGCCCCACCCAAGTCGGAGCTTTAAGTGTGTCCATCCCCCAGACGATGTGCACTGCACCCATTAGGTGTGAACATACCCATACCCTCCTCCCCACCCACCTGCGCGACACCTAGTGAAAGTTACTGCCATATGTGCATATACGTGTTGATCAATTAATATCAATTTGATTGTGAGTACATGTGCTGCTTGTTTTTCCATTCTTGTGATAGTTCACTTAGTAGAATGGGCTCCAGCTCTGTCCATGATAATACAAGAGGTACTAGATCACCGTTATTTTTTGTGGCTCAATAGTACTCCGTGGGGTACATATACTGCATTTTATTAATCCACTCATGAATTGATGGGCACTTGGGTTGATTCCACATCTTTGCAGTTGTGACTTGTGCTGCTATAAACATTGTAGTGCAGATGTCTTTTTTATAGAATGTCTTTTTTTCCTTTTGGTTTATGCCCAGTAATAGCATTGCTGGATCCAATGGTTGTTATAGTTTTAGCTCTTTGAGATATCTCCATATTACTTTCCATAGAGGTTGTACTGGTTTGCAGTCCCACCAGCACTGTATGAATGTTCCTATCTCTCCCCATCCATGCCAACATGTGTTATTTTGGTACTTCTTGATAAAAGCCATTCTCACTGGAGTTAAGTGATATCTCATTATGGTTTTGATTTGCATTTCCCTGATGATTAGAGATGTTGAGCATTTTTTCCTATGTTTGTTGGCCATTCTTCTGTTTTCTTTTGAAAAGTTGCTGTTTGTGTTCTTTGCCCACTTTTTAATGGGTTTGTTTGATTTTTTTCTTGTTGATTTTCTTAAGTTCTATATAGATTCTAGTTATCAACTCTTTTTTTTTTTTTTATAATACTTTTTATTTTTTTTTTTTATTTTTTTTTTTATTTAATTTTACAGAATCAAAGAGTCTAACAGTATATCTTGTTAGATACAGTATGTCCTCATAATGTATACATTATTTCTTGTACAATGATATGAAATAATATGGGAAATATTCATGATAAATTATTAAGTGAACAGTGCAAGTTAAAAACAATAGTTTAATATTTTTTTCCCCACCCCACCTTTCCCGAGTCAGCACCTTCAAGTGTTACCACTCCCCAAACGGTGCACAATGCACTCATTGTGTAGGCATACCCCCATCCCCTCCCCCACCCCCCACCTCAGTCTGATGTCCGATTGGTGTCGTTTCCAGATTTGTATTTAGGTGATGATCAAGGAAACCAATTTTCTGGTGAGTACATGTGATGCTTGTTTTTCCATTCTTGGGATACTTCACTTAATATAATGGGTTCCAACTCTCTCCAGGAGAACCATAGAGATGTCGTATCTTCATCATTCCTTATAGCTGAGTAGTATTCCATGGTATACATATACCACAGTTTACTAATCCAATCATGTATTGATGGGCATTTGGGTTGTTTCCACATCTTTGCTATTGTGAATTGTGCTGCTATAAACATTTGGGTACACGTGCCTTTGTTACAGAATGACCTTTTTTCCTTTGGGTATATGCCCAGTAATGGGATTGCTGGGTCAAATGGCAGGTCTACTTGAATCTGTTTAAGATACCTCCATAATGCTTTCCACAGAGGTTGCACTAGTTTGCAGTCCCACCAGCAGTGTATTAGTGTTCCTGTCTCTCCACACCCACGCCAACATGTGTTGTTTTGGGTTTTTTTGATAAAGGCCATTCTCACTGGGGTTAAGTGATATCTCATTGTGGTTTTGATTTGCATTTCCCTGATGATTAGAGATGTTGAACACTTTTTCATATGTTTGTTAGCCATTTTTATATCTTCTTTTGAAAAATTTCTATTCATGTCCTTTGCCCACTTTTTGATAGGGTTGCTTGATTTTTTCTTGCTGATTTTCCTGAGTTCTAAATAGATTCTTGTTATCAGTCCTTTATCTGATGTGTAGTATGCAAAAATTTTTTCCCATTCTGTAGGTGGTCTGTTTATTCTCTGGACTGTTTCTTTGGCTGTGCAGAAGCTTTTTAATTTAATCATGTCCCATTCATTTATTTTTGTTGCTGCTGTGATTGCCTTGGGGGTCTTCTTCATAAATTCTTTGCCTAGGCCAATGTCTGTAAGAGTCTTTCCTACATTTTCTTCTAGAATTCTGATTGTATCACGCCTAAGGTTGAAGTCTGTTATCCACCGTGATTTGATTTTTGTGAGAGGTGAAAGCTGTGGGTCCTGTTTCAGTCTTCTACAAGTGGCTAACCAATTCTCCCAGCACCATTTGTTGAACAGGGATTCTTGTCCCCAGAGTATATTCTTTCCCGCTTTGTCGAAAATTAGGTGACTATATGAGGATGGTTCTATATATGGATTTTCTGTTGTGTTCCACTGGTCTGTGTCCCTGCACTTGTGCCAATACCAGGCTGTTTTAAGAACCACGGCCTTGTAGTATAGTTTGAGGTCTGGCAAATTAATACCTCCCATTTTGTTTTTGTTGCTTAAAATTGCTTTTGCTATACGGGGTCTTCTTTGATTCCATACAAAGTGTATAATTATTTTCTCTATGTCTGTAAAGAATGATGTTGGTAATTTAATAGGGATTGCATTGAATCTGTAGATCACTTTGGGTAGTATAGACATTTTAACAATGTTGATTCTTCCGATCCACGAGCATGGTATATTTTTCCATCTATTTGCAAGTTCTGCTATTTCTTTTCTCAGTGTTTCATAGTTTTCCTTATAGAGGTCCTTTACCTCTTTAGTTAGATATATACCTAGATATTTTATTTTCTTTGTTGCTATTTTGAAGGGTATTGAGTCTTTAATTTGGTTTTCCGATTGACTGTTATTGGCATATATAAATGCCTCTGATTTGTGTATATTAATTTTGTAGCCTGAGACTTTGCTGTATTCGTTAATCAATTCCAGGAGTCTCTTGGTTGAATCCTGGGGGTTTTCCAGATATAACATCATATCATCAGCAAAAAGTGAGAGTTTGATCTCTTCCTTTCCTATTTGGACTCCCTTGATTCTGCTCTCTTGCCTGATAGCTCTCGCAAGGACTTCCAATACTATGTTGAAAAGTAATGGAGACAATGGGCAGCCCTGTCTGGTTCCAGTTCTAAGTGGGAGTGCTTTCAGTTTTTCCCCATTCAGTATGATGTTGGCTGTGGGTTTGTCATATATGGCTTGTATCATTTTTAGGTAGGTTCCATCAATGCCTATTTTGTTAAGCGTTTTTATCATAAAAGGGTGTTGAATTTTGTCAAATGCTTTTTCTGCATCTAATGAGAGTATCATATGGTTTTTGTTTTTGCTTCTATTTATGTGGTGAATTACATTTATAGATTTACGTATGTTGAACCACCCCTGCATCTCGGGGATGAAGCCCACTTGGTCGTGGTGGATTACTTTTTTGATAAGTACTTGGATTCGATTTGCTAGTATTTTATTGAAAATTTTTGCATCTATATTCATGAGGGAAATTGGTCTGTAGTTCTCTATTTTTGTTGTGTCCTTTCCAGGTTTTGGTATTAATGTTATATTGGCTTGGTAGAACGTGTTAGGGAGAACTCCATCCTTCTCAATATTGGAGAATAGTTTATGTAGGATGGGCACCAGTTCTTCTTTGTATGTATGGTAAAATTCAGGTGTGAACCCATCTGGACCAGGGCTTTTCTTTTTGGGAAGGTTTTTTATTGCTGTTTCGATTTCAGTTCTTGATATTGGTCTGTTCAGGTACTCTATTTCTTCCTGGTTGAGCCTGGGAAGACTATGTGTTTCTAAAAATTTGTCCATTTCCTCCACGTTCTCCAGTTTGTGTGCATAAAGATTTTTGTAGAATTCATAGATGATATCTTGTATCTCTGTAGCATCGGTTGTGATTTCTCCTTTCATGTTCCTAATGGAGGTTATTAGAGATTTTACTTTTGTGCTCTTGGTTAGTCTAGCCAGAGGTGTGTCTATTTTGTTTATCTTTTCAAAGAACCAACTTTTTGTTTTATTAATTTCCCTTATAGTTTCTTTGTTGTCCTTTTCATTTAGTTCTGATTTGATCTTAGTAATTTCTCGCCTTCTGCTGGGTTTGGGATCGTTCTGTTCTTCTTTCTCCAGTTCTTTGAGTCTATTCGTTAGGTTGTCTATTTGCATGTTTTCTGTCTTTTTGATATAGGCATTTGTGGATATGAATTTTCCTCTCAGGACTGCTTTAGCTGCATCCCATAGATTTTGATAAGTTGTATCTCCATTGTCATTTAATTCAAAGAAATTTTTGATTTCCATCTTGATTTCTTCTTTTATAGAATAATTATTCAGGAGAAGGTTATTTAGCTTCCATGACTTTGAGTAAGAGTGAGGGTTTCTGTTTGTGATCATTGTTACTTTTATTCCGCTGTGATCTGAGACGATGCATGGTATAATTTCTATTTTTTTGAATTTTTGAAGACATGATTTATGTCCTAGGACATGGTCAATCTTAGAGAATGTCCCGTGAGCTGATGAGAAGAATGTATATTCTGTGGACTTTGGGTAGAATGTCCTATAGATGTCAGCCATGCCCATTTGTTCTAGCATTCTATTGAGGTCCATTATGTCTTTGTTTATTTTCTGTTTAGAGGATCTGTCCTGTACTGTCAGTGGGGTGTTAAAGTCTCCAGCTATTACAGTATTGTTATCTATCATTTGGTTGAGATCTAGTAGGGTTTGCTTTATGAATCTAGGTGCACCTAGGTTGGGTGCATATATATTGAGTATAGTCATGGCTTCTTGATGAATTGTGCCTTTAATCAGTATGTAGTAGCCATCTTTGTCTTTTATTATTTTTGTTGGTTTGAAAGCTAAGTTATTGGAAATTAAGATTGCCACACCAGCTTTCTTTTGGTTACCATTTGCTTGAAATATCGATTTCCATCCTTTTATTTTCAGTCTAAATGCATCTTTGCAGGTTAGGTGAGTTTCTTGAAGACAGCAGATACTTGGATTGTATTTTTTTATCCATTGGGCCAGTCTATGTCTCTTGAGCGGGGAGTTCAAGCCATTCACATTTATTGAGAAAACTGATAGGTGAGACAGTTTTTTGTTCAGCTTGTTGGGTAGAGCTTCATTGTGATGTTTTCTTTCCTGGGCCATTGTGGTATCTGGAATTTCATCTTTAGCTCTTGAGTAGTTTTACATTCGTGGATCTTTCTTGTGCTGATCCGTGTATAATTCTCTTTTGAGTACTTCTTGGAGGGCTGGTCTTGTCTTGGTGAATTCCCTCAACCTTTGTTTATCTGAGAATGTCTTGATTTCTCCTTCGTATAGAAAACTTAGCTTAGCTGGGTACAAGATTCTAGGCTGGGCATTATTCTGTTTCAGAAGCGTGAAAATGGGGCCCCAACCTCTTCTTGCTTGTAAGGTTTCAGCTGAGAAATCTGGCGTAATTCTGATGTGTTTTCCTTTGTAAGTTACTTGTTTCTTTCTCCTTACAGCTCGGAGAAGGGACTCTTTAGTGGATATTTTGGTCAGCCTGATGACTACGTGGCGTGGTGTTTTCCTATTTGCTATGAATCTCCCAGGGGTCCTTTGAGCTTCTTGAATCTGTATGTCTAGAGTATTGGCAAGGCCTGGAAAATTTTCCTCGATTATGTCTTCAAATAGCTTGTCCAACCCTTGCTTGTTATCTTCTTCACCCTCAGGAATGCCAATAACTCTCAAGTTAGGTTTCTTCACATAATCCCATATTTCTTGAAGACTCAGATCATTTCTCTTACTTTTTCGATCTATCTCTGTGACTGACTTATTTAGTTGGAAGGAGTTATCTTCAATTTCTGAGATTCTTTCCTCTGTTTGATCTACCCTGCTCTTGAGACCTTCCACAGTGTTTTGTAGCTCTCTGAGTGAATTCTTCACTTCTAGGAGTTCAGTTTGGTTTTTCTTCAATATTTCAATTTCTTTAGTGAATTTTTCCTCCAAATCCTGTATTTTTTTTGTGTTTTCCTTGTGTTGTTTATCCATTGATTTTTGTATATTATTCAGCTTGTTTATAATCCATAATTGGAATTCTTCCTGTGACATGTTGGTGTTTTGAGTCTGGTTTGTGTCAAATGGTTGGGAGCTGGTATTTCTCTTTGGGGATGAGCTTTCCATTTGATTCTTTTTGCTCTCCGTGTTTTTTCGCTGGGCCCTTCCCATCTAGATTTGTCGTTGGATCTTTACGTATAGGTTTAGTCTGGTTAACAGGACTCTTTGTGCTCTATTCTTAGGCTGTGAAACAGTCTAGGTATGTTGCTTCTTTTGGCAAGAGGGGGAGACTGTTGTGTATTGTTCAGAGATTTTTCTGTTTCCGTTGGGGGACTGCTTCCGATGGGTCCAATCCTAGAGGATTGGAGTGATCCAGGACCGCTTTGGTGAGTTAGGACACTGTGTTGTGGTCTTTCAGAAGGCAGGCAGGGTCCACACTAATAGTAGACCGAAATTCTCTTTGTTTGTTTGTTTGTTTGTTTCCCTTTGGTTCTTCCTCTATAGGGGAGTTTTCTGATTCTATCTGTCGGCAAGATACTAGCTATGGGGAGAGGACGGTGACTTTGCTTGCTCAGCGCCCCAGTTACTGTAGCTCCCACGGGCAAAAGTCTGTCTTGGCCCAATGTCCCCAGGGATCAGGTTCCACACTCTCGCTTCTGGAGAAGTATTCAGTGTTTACACTTGGGCAGGGATCCTATATAAGGTCCGTGGACCAGGGGAGAGGGCCGTCCAGGGAGCCTCTTGGTACCCTATTGCTCCGCAGTGACTTGGCTGTGGGCCCTAGAGTGGCAATTGCGTGCCCGCAGATCTCCGGCCCTGGGGCTGACTACTCAGGATCCGGTATGTACCAGAGCCAGGGACCTGGCCCGTTCCGAAGCTCACCGTGGGTCCCCAGTTAGAAGGCGAAAAGAGAGGAGAAAGAGAAGAGAAAGAAAAAAAAGAAAAAAGAAAAGGAAAGAAAGAAAAGAAAGAGGAGAAAACGAAAGAGAAAAGAAAAAAAAAGAAGAAAAAGGAAGAAAGAAAAAGAAAAAAAAAAAAAAAGAAAGAAAGAAAAGAAACGCAAAAAGCCAAACCAAAAAACACCAAAAACACCAACAAAAATGAAGAAAAACAAACTACATAGCACTTCACCACACCGCAAGGCAGAAAGATACACAAATCTGAAGTATATAATTCAGCGACTCAATGTTTTTTTGTTTGTTTGTTTGTTTTACGCCTTAGCACAGCTCTGCCCCTTCACTTCCGCTCGGCTGGGTCCGGAGCGGCCATTAGATGTTTTTGTTTTTACGCCTTAGCACAGCTCCGCCCCTTCACGCCCGCCCGGCTGGGTCCCGGGCGGTTTCGCAGTGGATTTCAAGATGACGTCTGCGCGCCCGCACAGCTCCGAGGGTGGTGGGGATCCAACCTCCGCGCTCAAAAAGGCGCGGCAGCCAGAGGCCCAGAGGGCAAAGGTGCCCGCCGAGGCTGTCCGCCGCCGGAAAAAAAAAAGAAAAAGAAAAGAAAAGGAAAGAAAAAAAAGAAAAAACTCAAAAAAAAAACAAAAACAAACACAAACACAAACAAACAAAACCCAGAAGAAATTTACCAAGAATAAAATATACAGTTCGGCGAGCCTATTCTTCTTGTTCGTGTTTGTTTGTTTGTTTTTTTTTTTTTTTTTTTGCCTTAGCGCAGCTCTGCCCCTTCACCCCGAGCGCGGCCCCGGCATATCCCGTACTCCTAGCGTTGGTTCAGAGACCAGCGGAGGGCGCCGGGCAGAGAGAGCCGCTCGGTACTTTATGGCTCCCGAGCGGTTTCGCCCTCGCTTTCAAGATGGCGCCTGCAGAGCTCCGGGGCTGGAGGAGACCGGCTCCTCGGCAGGCAGAGACCACCACTGCCCGGGGGCTGGCGAGCAAGAACGCGCACCAGGGGGTCACCGGCTGGAGAACCGCCGAAAAAGGCAGCACGGGCAGAAAGAGCCGCTGGGCACTTTTTGGCTCCCCAGCGGTTTTGCCTTCGCTTTCAAGATGGCGCCTGCCTAGCTCCGGGGCCGGAGGGGGCCGGCTCCCCGGCAGGCGGAGACCGCCACTGCCCAGGGGCTGGCGAGCAAGGACACGCACCGGGGGGTCACCGGCTGGAGAACCGCCGAAAAAGGCAGCACGGGCAGAAAGAGCCGCTGGGCACTTTTTGGCTCCCCAGCGGTTTTGCCTTCGCTTTCAAGATGGCGCCTGCCTAGCTCCGGGGCCGGAGGGGGCCGGCTCCCCGGCAGGCGGAGACCGCCACTGCCCAGGGGCTGGCCAGCAAGGACACGCACCGGGGGTGACCGGCTGGAGAACTGCCGAAAAAGGCAGCACGGGGTACAACGCTATTTGCTGTCCGGGAGTCTTTTGTGTTTTTCTGTCCTGGGGCAGATCCGTCCCTCCTCGCCAAGCGCTGTCTCAGCTGAGATCCCCCAGGTTCTAAGGTAATTTCTCAAAAAAAGCCTCCTGTCTCCAATGCGCCACGTATCCCTCAGTGATTCTGCGCTGGCCTGGGTCAGGGCTCTGTTCAATTGGGAGCGGAGGGCTAGCCGCTTTCCCGAGAGGCTGCACCCACCCCGGCTGGGGGCGGGTGTATCCGACCCGCGCTCCGCTGGCTAGTGTCTGTCCCGCGTTCCCAATTTTCGTTCACCTCAGACCTCACTCGCTCTGTTTGTCCCACGCTGATTCTCCGTGGATTCACACCGCTGTTCCTGTGTGGGAGCGGTCTTCTAGCGTTGTGGCAGGTCCGGATCGATGCCTTCCTTCCCAGGAGCGCAGATTCAGGCCGTCACCACCACTCCGCCATCTTTGATCTCTCTATCCATATAATACTTTTAAACATTTTTTACAAACTAATGAATATAATGAGATTAGCTGTTTGCTCCTGATGTCACTGAGTCAGCACAATGAGGAAGATGACTCTGCTCTAGTTATCAACTCTTTATCAGATGTGTAGCATGTGAATATTTTCTCCCATTCTGTAGGTTGTCTATTTGCTCTCATGATACATTTTTTGAAGTCAGAAGTCCAAAATCAGTTTCACTGACTAAAGTCAGGGTTTTGGAGGACTGATATCTTTTTTTTTTTTCTTTTCTTTTTTTTAATTTCAGTTTATTATGGGGGTACAAAAGTTCAGGTTATATATATTGCCCATGTACCACCCATCCCCCCGAGTCAGAGCTTCAAGCGTGTCCATTCCCCAGACAGTGTGCATTGCACTCATCATGTAGTTATATCCCCATCCCCTCCCCCCACTCCCCATCCACCCGAGTCAGAACATTCAAGCGTGACCATTCCCAAGATGGTGCGCTACGCACTCATCATGTAGGTATACACCCATGACGAGGACTGATATTGTTTGAGGGATTTAGGAAAGAATCTATTTCCTTCCCTTTTCCAGCCTCTAAAGATGACCTGCATTCCTTGGCTTATTGTCCCTTCATCTTCAAAGTCAACAATATGCATCTTCAAATCTCTTACTGACTCTTACCTCTGTTTCCATCATCCCATCTCCTCCTCTGACTGTCTTTCTTGTCTCCCTCTTATAAGTACCCTGGAGATTACACTGAGCCTACCTGGATAATCCAGGATAATCTCCACATCTCAAGATCATTAACTTAATGCATCTTTAAAGTCCTTTTAGCTAAATATGGTAACATATTCATAAATTTTGTGGATTAGAATGTGGACATCTTTGGAGATCCATTATTCAACAAACCACAACTACTAAATGAATTAAGAGATAAAGAGAAGTGGGTTTTAGGAGATGCTATGGACTGAATTGTATCCCTTCAAAATTCATATGTTGAAGCTCTAATATCCAATTTGACTATATTTGGAGATAAGGCATTTAAGAGGTAATTAAGATTAAATGAGATCATGGGATTATAAGATGAGGAAGACAGAGATCTCTTTCTCTCCACACACACACACACACACCTAGGAAAGGCCCTGTGACACAGTGAGGAGGCAGCTGCCCACAAGCGAGGAAGAGAGCCCTTACCAGGAACCAAATTGGCCAGTATCTTGATCTTGAAGACTTCCAAAAACCTTCAGAACTGTGAGAAAATAAAGTTCTGTTGTTTGAACTATCCAGTCTGTGATATTTCGTTTTGGCAGCCTGAGCAGACTAATACAGGAGATTAACCTTAGGAGACTTTCAGGTGCTTATAGAAGTATAGAATTCAAGAAAGAAGGCTGAGCTACAGATGGAGATTTGGGACTTAATAGCCTAAAGGCAGCAGTTGGTGGTGGTGAAAGATATTAATCTGAGATACTACATATACTAAAAAGAGAATATAGCTGAGAACAGAACCTTACACTTCTAGTAACATTACTATCCAATTCTCCAAATGTGCCAGACTAAAGGAGGAGAACTGGCGGATGGTGGAATTGGTTCTAGGTTTCAATTGCAGGAGGTATGTGGCTGAAGCGTAGTGGAGCGGGTGGTAACAATAACAGAAGCTGGCAGAGGCAGTCCTAGGTGTTTTACGTACCTTTACTGCCTATAACTCTACAAAACAGATAGTCACGTTTTATAGATAAAGGAAACTGAGACTCAAAGACATTGAGTAATTTTCCCTGGGTCACAAAGACTATTTTGTTTGATTTGATTTCTAACAGGATTTTTCTAGTGGCAGAATGGAAAATCAATTTTGATAGCTCATCAGGCAGAGCTAGTTTTGAAATGCAAATAGTTTTTATTCTAAAGAAGAACTTTTTCAATATACCTTGAGGCAAGAAAGCAGGTGGCATGAGAGGCCATCTGGTAGAGGCTAATACACTGGATCAAAAAGGTGTTCTAAGGGTAAAGGTATCAAGGAGCTTGGAAAGTCAAAAATACTATGATTAATAGTATTCAGTAAGTAATGTCCTAGACTTTATGATTTAAGGGTAGAGAAAATTTTAATCTCCTTGAGGGCAGTGCTATATTTGGGAACATGTTCTATAGCAAAAAAGAATAAAAACTTGCCCAAAAAGAAAAAAGCACTATCTCATGTTTAGAATATGGTATGAAAAGAAAATTGATAATGTGTTACTTAACTTACTAAAGAAATGTTTAACCGTTGTTGGATAAGAATATTTAAAAATTCATTTTCAGGTCTTAAAGCAATCCTGTTTCCTGGCCTAGACTTTGCAGACCTAGCAATGAAGGAGTAGCGTATTTAATATATTCTCTATGGTATCAGTATAATTTTAAAAGACTCATTGGTTACATGGAACTTTTCTAAGACTCAGCTTTACACATTAATCTATTATCTCTCAAGAAGTGAATAGGTGGTAGGTACTTAACCCACCCACATACTAATGCAGGAAAATGTAAAGTGACTTCATCTAATGCCATAAAAGAAATTAATGGTGAAGCCAGAAATAGAAGTCCTAACTTCTAAGATCCTGTCCTGCTGCATGTCTTAGTCCCTTCCTCCTATTAAATAAGCTTTGTTTAGTATGAGAAGTCTTGCATTGTGTTGAACCTTTCTATGACATTGAATCAGAAGCATTGAAATATCAATTCAACTGGTGTTTGAATATAAGTTTTCTTTAAAATGGTGCTCTCTTTCATATGTAGAAAGTGTTCTGTGTATCAGGAAGAAATCAGATAGAATTAATCATAAGAATACTGGTAGTTCATCCTTGATTGACAGGCAGTGAATACAGTTAGGTAGGTGACTCTCCTGATAACATTAATAATAATGGAATTTACCTTAAGACCACAAGAGACTAACATGTCTCTCTAGAACTGAATTAAAAATCTAATGTTATATGTTTTTCCTCTATGCCTCATCTTTTTTAATTCCTTCTTTATATGATACTTAAAAATATTTTTCCTATTAACTTTACACAATAGGAAAATGAATTCTGTGCAGTTAAGTTTTTAAAAAAAAAAAAAAAAAACAGACAAAACTAAAGACAGAAATATTGAGGCATTCCCAAACCCTACACACACACATACACACAAAAGCAAAAGATACTATGTAAATTTTAAAAATGTTAAAATATTAGAAAATTCTTTGACTTCTACCTCTACTCTAAAATATCCCAACTTTAGGTCTAGAGTAATTTTTTCCCCTCATTCAATTATTTCATTCATACAACAAATATTAAAGAAGTATTTATTATTGACCAAGCACGCAGTGGATACAAAAGAAAATAGAGATAATCAAGGCCCATGCCTTCATGACTTACAAGAGTTTTGACAGGGTGACATCAGGAGAAGTGTTGAAATGAGAAGACAGCTAAGAAATCAATAAGCATGTTAAAAATGGGTTTTAATGATCATTTCAAATAGTTAAAAGTGCTATGCAGTAAGTATGGTAATACTCTCAAGCCAGAGTCCACCATGAACACACTATAGTTTAACAAGTTGAGTTTATTGCTCATTTAAGCAGGAGAAAACACACACTGTGGCGAACTATAGTGTGTGTCAGTAGGGGGATGTTAGAAAGAACTAATTATAGGATTGGGGCTTTGGGTGGGTGATTTGAGAGATGGTCTAAGGAAGCAAGAATATGTTCTAGATTGGATGCTACTAGAGAGCAAAGGCAATTTTAGTACTGGGTCTCCTTTTTGTAAATTTTATTTTTAATTGACAAATAATTATTATATATATTTATGGGGTACAATGTGATATTTTGTTATATGTTTACATTGTAGAATGATTAAATCAAGCTAATTTAAAAATCCATCACCTCATATACTTATCTTGTTTTTGTGGTGAAATATTTAAAATCAGAGTATTTAAGCAATTTTTATATATGCAATGCATTATTATTTATTACAGTCACCATTCTATGCAATAGATAACTAAAGCTTATTCCTCTTGTCTAACTGAAACTTTGTACTCTGTCATCAATATCTTCCCTTTCCCCATCCACTACCCTCCCCTAGCATCTGGTAACCACCATTCTTCTCTCTACTTCTATTAGTTCAACTATTTAAATTCCATATAAGAAATCATACGGTGTTTGTCTTTCTGTCCCTGGCTCATTTCATTTGCATAATGTCCTCCAGTTCCATCATGTTGCACAAATGACAGATTCTCCTTCTTTTTTAAGGAGGAATAGTATTCCATTGTGTATATATACACCGCACTTTCTTCATCCAATAATGTACACCTATGTTGCTTCCTCACCTTAGCTATTGTGAATAATGGTGCAGTGAACGTGGGAGTGCAGATATCTCTTCAGCATACTGATTTCAGTTCCTTTGTATATATACCCAGAAGTGAGAGTGATGGATCATATAGTAATTATATTTTTAGTTTTCTGGAAAACCTTCATATAGGTTTCCATAATAGCTGTATTAATTTACATTCCCACCAACAATGCACAAGATTTCTCTTTTCTCCACACTCTTGCTAACACTTATCTTTCATCTTTTTGATAGTAGCCATTCTATCAGGTGTGAGGTGATATCTCTGTGTGGTTTTAATTTGCGTTTTCCTCACAATTAGTGATGATGAGCATTTTTTCATATATCCATTTACCATTTGTATGTCTTCTTTTGAGGAATGTCTATTCAGATTCTTTGCCCATTTTTAAACTGTGTTGTTTACCTCGCTATTGAGTTGTTTCAGTTCCTTATATATTTTGGATACCAGCTCCTTATCAGGTGTATGGTTTACAAATATTTTCTCCCAGTCCGTGGGTTGTCTCTTCACTCTGTTAATTGTTTTCTTTTTTGTGCAGAACCTTTTTAATTTGATGCAATCCCATGTATTTATTTTTGCTTTTGTTGCCTATGCTTTTGGGGTCATATGCAAGAAATCTTTGCTCAGAGGCATGTCAGGGAGCATTTCCCCTAGTAGTATATTAATGGATCTAAGCTATAGGGAGGGGAGACTAGAATGAGAATAAAGCTATAATTGGTCTAAAAAAAGTAGCACTCATTTTAGCCAAGAGATAGGGGATGTTTGGTATTCTGGAGTGGCACAATGACCCTGCCTTTGTCTGGACTTAGACAAAAATTATGAAGTGTCTCTACTCTGCATCATTTTATCATAGCCTCAAAGTAGACTTGTCTGAGGTTGGTATTATATCCAATAGGGGAATAAAATAATCTAGATCTGAGAGCCAGGCCAGCTTCCAAATATCAGAGGCTGCTATTTTTTTTTTTTTTTCTTTTACAGTTAAAAGGACCTATTGGTGGTGGGTGGCTAAATTAGATGGGTTAGTCAAGGACAGTTTCCTGAAGGTGGGACATCAAATCTCAGCCTTCACTGCTAATAAGGAGCCATCCACATAGAGAAGGACTGAGGAGGGTGAAGACAGGGGAAGAAGATAGACAACTTGAGGAAATCATTCTTGTCAGAGGGAAACAGCAAGTATGAGCAAAGAAACATTTCACCATACCTGAAAGATATGATAAAAGATCATCAGGAGTATGGCTCTTTGCTTCAGTGACTCTCAAAGGATTGGAGGTGGGGGACTACAAGAATCTCAGAATGTGGGAAGTGAAATTTTAGAAAGCCGTCAAGTGATCCTGATATAAGGGTCCTCTAAAATAGACTATCCTTCACTGACTCTCCCCTCCCCTCCCCTCCCAGTTTTAGTTCAACTATATGGGCCTTATGTGGAAAATCCAATACTAATTGATATTTTAATATTACTCAGTATATTATACAACAAAATTGCTTGTCCAGAAATGTTTTACCAACATTCAGGGAGAGAGATAGGGTTGTTAGCTAGTGAATGGGCTGTCAGCGGCAGAAGATCAATTACCCTAAATATGACTTTCTTTGCTCTCTTGAAACTAGACTAGACTGTAGTGATTTTTCCAGACTATCTAACATATATCATATTTGAGCAAAGTCTCCATTTTAATTCAGTAGTGAAGGATTTCTAGGGTATGGTTTTATTGTTCCATCCACCCGTCCATATCCAGTTCATGTGTTTGAACTCCATGCAATTGTTGGTTTGAAGACACCATTGTTACCAATTGGGAATTTAGCACACTCACACAAGAAAATATTAATGATGATAAACAGTTCAGACAGGAGAGAATAGTGTTACAAGGATGGACTCTGGAGCCATACAACTTCGGTTCAAATGACAGACAACTCTTTTGCTTTCTAGTTGTGTCACTATAGATAAGTTACTTAGATCACGTACCTCAGTGTCCTTGTCTGTAAAGTCAGGTAATTACCAGTACCTACCTCAAAGATTTTTTGTGAAGAATAAAATATATATTAAGTTCTTAGACCTGGCACATGATAAGCACTATCTTTGTAAGTCTGAGCTTTGCGTTAATTATCACAACTGTGTTTTGGAAAAGAAAAAACAAAGTAGTTAATATCCTATAGCCAAGGAGTTAATTATATATTAATACTAACCAGTATAACACTAACCAGTGTATATAAATGTTCACAGATCTCACTGAGGGATAATTTCTCTTACTTATAGTTATATATGGGCCTCCACTCTTGCTACCAGGGCAATCACATAATGAATCAGTCTCAAGCAATATCTGAAATTATTTATTAATTTAAAATATTTCCTCCTGTCTGCCTGATATGTATGATACACCTAGGCCTACTGTGGATAAGAGTTTTAATACATTGTGTGATTGAGATTTTTGAAATTTTCCTAAAGAATGCACTAGGAGTCTCAGATCTTTAATTGAAGCACCCATATTTAGTGTCACTGAAATAAGTGTGATAACAGCTTGATCATGCAAAGCTTGACATGAAGAAAACACCTGCCTGGTGTTAATAAGACACATGAATTTCAGACAACAGAAAACCAAAGAAAATTACCATGATGTCTGTCTTGATAAAAATCCAACAGAGTTCTCATTCATTTAATTATATTCAAAAGTTTATTTGAATTCCTATGAAATGTGAACAGAAAAATCACATGGATTATGGGTGCATTGCAGGTGAGAGGTTTTTAAATATTGCTGAACTTTTATAAATACTAGCAGATGCATTAAGACAAAATAAAAGAAAAAAGAAGAAAAATGATTTATTGTTCTGGATATTCATTAGAACAAGTTAGAATGATCTGAGAATAAATTTCAAGTAGTTTAATAGACCTGGATACATCGGACATTAGTTTAAACACATATACACACCTTTTCTCTCAAGGTTCGGGTCTCAACAGAAAAATATTGAAAGTTTCTATCAATTGGTATATTTTATATACAAGAGAAAATCTTGAAAAAATCAAAAGTATTACAAGAAGAACTGAAAATAGATAGAAATAAGAATATCTATCCTCCAAGGAATTGACAGCATCATTAAGTATAAAGGATTATTTTTATCTTTGATGGATGCCAAATTTATGCAAAATTTGTAAAACCCCAATATCATATGCACTGAATTTCCTAGGAACCACAGTCTAGTCAGTGGTTTCTGTTTGCTTGTTTCTTTGCTTAACAAATAGACAACAAACTCTCTTGTTAGACTGCTTTCTGTGTCTAATGTACATGTGTACACATAATTTTTAGAAAGCAAAGTTTTACCTTATTTCCTTCCTCGTTATTTTTTTAACCTTAAAAAAATCTTAGTATCTACACCAAAAGGTAGTTAATATGCATGTATAGTCAGCATTTAGTTGACTGTGATAAGTTGTTCAAATAAAACATGGATAATTAAAATCTATTGCACTTCAGAAATTTAATATGATCTTCTACACTTAAACTTATATTACATACAATTGACAGAGCTGCTAACAGACCAATTGAAGATATTTTAATTTTTATTTCTTTCATCCTTCTAAACATTTAGATAACTTAAAGTACTTTATGAATAGTACTTTACAGTTTATAAGCACTTTCACATATAGTCACTTTTGATTTTCCTAGTATCCTTACAGGAAAAGGATGTTATAGAATTATTAAAGGTTTTATTTTTCTCACTTTATAGATCAGTAAATTGGGGATAAAACATCATAAATACAGGTAATCAGCCCTAGAAAAATTAAGAGTCTGGAATTTCAAGTTTTGTTGAATTTATTGCATTGCATGGAGAAAGACTATGACTTCTACTCCACAATAATCCCTCCTATCTCCTTGCTTCCTTGTGTTTCATTTATGTTTATCTAAATTCTCCTACTAGATAATAAGCTCCTGAGCCCAGAGACCAAGTTTTATACTTCTTTGAAACTCACAACACTCTAGCACTGGATATGTATATTGTAAATGCTTGATTAATATTTGGTTATTATTTAATCAACTTAATAGAGACATCCATGTGGCTTGTAATTTAGCTTGTGTAATCACTTATTATAGTTGAGTTTGGTGTGGATTTTTCAATATGTTCATACACCAATTGACCCTAACATTGATTTCTAATTATCAATAAAACCCAGGCATATGACCTACAGGATCAAATTAACTACATGTGCGTAATCGATTCCCTGAATAGAGCAAGCATTTGGCCTATATATCAGAATTGAGAACAGGAATAGGAAACACTACACGGTGATTGCTTTTCTATGGAATTACATTAGCATTACTCATTCTGCTAGTCATGATTTCTCAGCAGATCAGGAATATCCATCAATGCTAATGCCTGTGATACAGTGTGTGAAAATGCATTCCATTATTATATATGCTACGGATCAAGCATATTATCTTTACAAACTTAAATTTTAAGAAAGAGATTTTATAGGAAAATAACACACATGAAGGTCATTTTGTTAAACAAAAAAGGATGTCACTGTATGGCAATTTGACTCTTCTTAAATATAAGTATTCCGTTTAAACAAATAATTGCTTTTGTTTATATTTTAAGGTGAATTTGGAGAAGTCTGCAGTGGCCGTTTGAAGACACCAGGGAAAAGAGAGATCCCAGTTGCCATTAAAACTTTGAAAGGTGGCCATATGGATCGGCAAAGAAGAGATTTTCTAAGAGAAGCTAGTATCATGGGTCAGTTTGACCACCCAAATATCATTCGCCTAGAAGGCGTTGTCACAAAAAGTAAGTTACTGATTATCTTTATTACCTCTTTCAGATATCTATCTCAGTTCCTTTAAGAAAAAGAAAAGACTTAATAATAATATCACAGTCATTAAGGGAATAACTTAGTGTGGATATCATCTTCTGATATCACCCCTCAGAGTCTTGTCCCTCAGTTTTGACATTATCAGAGTTTGCATTGGTCACCAGACAGCTTTGAAATGATATCACCTGTAAATCATTGTTAATTTACTTTAATGAATCAAGAGTAAAGTGTTACATATATTTTTCTAAATATAAATACTAACAGAGGAAAACAGTCTCAATATTTTGGGTTATTAAGGTAAAATATTTCTACTTTAGAAATAAATTTCTTATACAAATAGAATGCTTTGTCTGGAGTAAAACTTTTAAATGGAAAGTTCCATATGAATCCCATCTACATAAATGGCAATAGAAATAAATTATTATAATTTATATAAAACAAAGAAAAGGATTATAATTTCTGAAGTAAGAACTCTGCTTTCACAGAAATAATGGGATAAAGGTTATTCCTTTGAAAGGAAATTTCTAAAAAAATCCAGAATTAGTCATAAACTCTAAGAAATGATTGCTACATATTCACTTTTACTTGTATAATGATAGGGCATAAAATGTAACAGTATTTCTCCTTCTTTTGTTCACTAATGAATTATGACATAAAACCCAATAGAGAATAGCATTAAAAATTTCATAAAAATAACTTAAATCTTTGAGAGAGGCTTTTTTCTTTCATAAAACTAAAATTTATTTTAAAACTACATAAAATTGAAATTTTATGTCTTATTTGGAAGCAGGAAAGTGTAAAAACTTACTAAAAACGTGTAATTGACTCTGTGTCAGAAACTCCTAAGTCCTCAAAAGGCACTGGCCAACATGCTGCCCAAGGGGAACAGATTATTGACAACATTATAGTTTGGAGGACAGAAACAGGGCTTCTGATAACAAGTGTTATGGTGAACTGTTCCTTTAGTGGCCTTAATGGGCCCTTTCAGTATTCATGCCCTTGCATAATTCTCTCCCACACTGACTCTGGGCCTTTCCATGTGACTAACCTTGGCCAATGGGACATTAGCAAGACTGACGCACGTGATGGCATCTTACATGTTTGCGCACTGGAGCTTGTTCTGTTGCAACATTCCTTTCTGGAAACCAGCCTCTATGCTGAGTGAAGGCAATTCACATGATGAGGCTACATGTAGTACCGCAAAGAAGAGAATTGAGGTGCTCCAGTCAACAGCCCCCTCTGAGCTCCCAGAAGACAGTAAACACTCAGTGCCAGTCCTGTGAGTGTGAACCCTCTCAGATGTTACAACCTCGCGCCCAACTCTACCACCACACCATCATATAGCTGCAGCTGTGGTTGACATTTTGTGGAGCAAAGGAACCACCCACCTCAGTCCTATCAACCCAAAAATCATAAGATATAATGAAATGTTTGCTGTTTTAAGTTTTGGATGTTTTTTTACAGAGCAATAGATGACCAATAGCTGAACCTCAGTTAGAATTCTGCTCCTACAACTTAAGACTTATTATGCAGTTATGGTTAAATTAATCAACATCTCTATACTTATTTATACATCTGTATCATGGAACCAAAATAACCCTTACAGGAACACTGTAAGAATTAAATTTGTAAACGTATAATGCATTTAGCATCCTTTGTATCTCATAGTAAGCCAGGTTAAAATGGTATTGATCATTGGAACTATGTGTGCCAAGCACTTTACACATGTGTTACCATTTCATCCTCACAGCAACTCTTATGAATATCATTATTCACATTTCAGAGATGAAAACTGAGGCCCAGACAGACTCATTAACCCACATAAGAGCCTCTAACCCACAGTATGTGGCATGAATGGTGTTCAGACTGAAGTCTGTCCCACTCTAAAACTCATGTTGTTTTTTTCTTTTTGTGTGTTTTTTTTTTTTTGCTTTTGCTATATCACAGTCAGTAAAAGTTTTACACATTAATTATCTCATGTGAATTAAATAACATGAAATAAAAACCTGAATTAAATAATATAATACTACTTTTCAAAATAGGAAAAAATATTTGACTAGAGTAAAATAAATTATCCCTAAAATGTCAAATTTGGAAAGAGCCATGTATGCCACAGTACCTAGTAAAGATTATAATCCAAAAGAGAGAAACAGAGAGAAGAAATAGCATATTATTAATATTTATTTCTTTTATATTTTCTCACCTCCTTGTCATTGATTTAGCATGAACATTTCAAGTTATTCTTTCTGTTTTCTATCTCTCTGGTAGGCAAAAGATAATTTGAAAGTTAGGTTAGCAGAGCATTTTAAATAACAATTTAAGTATGATGTTGAGGTCCTCTGATATGTGTTTATGCACAAAATATCTGGAAAAAAGTGTCCAAAAATACATTCAAAGGTTGAAAAGTATAAGATCTCTATTTTCTTCCTTCAATAAATCAAATTATGTGTCTTTTTATATAATCCTATGTGTTTTATTCACATATTATCTCTCATATATCTATACACACACATACATTAAAGTATATGAAAGGGAAAAATATATATATATACCTATGAAGCAGTAGAAATCATTTACCCTAAATCAACTGAATAGGTTTAATATGATATTCTGTGGCACTTGTCTGCCAGTTTGAAATAGTTCATTTCACATAAGCATCCAAACAACCAACATAGTGATTGCTTTATAACTTTAACAATCTCATCTAAAAATGACATTAGTGACCTATACTTAGCTAAATTTTTATGATCTACAAGTCAAGGTCCTTGTTCCATATTTAAAAAAAAAAAAAGAAAGAGACACTTGTGTGAAGAAGCTATGCTGCTGTAGCATCTAAGGGAACATAGTGGCACCATTTCTTCCCTAACAGACTTTGTATCCAAGAAGAGCCCTGAGTTCACTCCTCTGTATTCATGAGCATCTTATCAGGAGATAATAATGACAGCTGATCCTTCCACTCCAGCCCCACTGCCAACATGAGGTTATCATCAGTTTGTCATTATATGCACTGGCCTTTCCCTCTTTCAATCAGAAAAGTTGTGTCTTACTTAAAAAGGGTGGAGGGGAGGAGGGAAGAAATGAAAAACCAAGAGTCTAAAGGCACAAAGTCTCATAGCTGCTCTAGTTGGAGTTGTAAACAGAGAACAAGTTGAATTTAGGTAATCCCAATCTGTGAGAGTAAAAAGGCATCCACAGCAGGCTTTTGTCCAGCCAGCTTCTTTGAGACCCTTTGTGGGTTTTGAGGTCTACAATGTCTGCACTTAGGTTACTTAGAGCCAGATTTAATATCATGCGGCTTTGTCTTTACTACAGGTATGTGGAACTGTAACCAAATATATTGCTCTTTAAAAAGTAACTTTCTCTTGTTAATTGCAAAATAAAATTCTATAAACAAAACCCATATATATATGTTAATTTTATTGCAGAAGTTTGGAAATTATAAATATTAGCATTTAATTTAAGTTTGAGTCTGTATTGGACAAATAATCACTATGCTTTTCAAATAATTTGAAATTCACTTTTATTTGCCTATTTATTTTGATGGTTTGATTTTTTTTTTTTTTAAAGTAAAATGACTAAACTTGTGCAATGGTAGCATGGAAATTATCTGAGGTGTCTTGTATGATTGTACTTAGCCAGGGTGGACATAAATTATAAAACTAAAGATGGAAGTGCAAGGAAGTATAAGTTCATGCTGCCTGCTTCTAAGAGAACCTTCATTCTTCATAACTACGTAACATTACAATGCCACTGCTTCATAAGGGGTTTAAATTCTGTGGGGGAGGACACCAGAATTATTAGCATTCATTTTCATCTAAGATCTTTATTCTCTAAGTTTTGGGTCCTATTGAAACATTTCAGTATACAAAAATACTGCACTGTTAATACCCAAGAGAAAAGCCATTATCATGTGTATGCTGGCCATCATGATCAGTGTGGTACAATTTTTTAAAATAAAATACCATGCCCTTCAAAAAAAAAAGAAAGAAAGAAAGAAAATCAAATTCCATTTCTATTATAAGAAAATTGAGAAAGGATACATTCAGTGTGCTGTTGAGTGGCAAACAGCATTTTAGCATTAACTTGTAAGAGCATGCCCCATATAAGGGCAATGTGATGCTGCCAAGGTGGGGTGGTGGAGTTGGAGAAAGAGATAATCCCCGCAAAGATAAGTGGACATATTTATACTGTTATCATCTTGATTCAATTGCTATGGGATTGTTAGGAGAAGGCAATAAATGAAGGAATGCCTCATTCCCATAAATACGTGGTAATTTTTTTTCCAAGATTGCCCTTAAGTAGCTAAGAGATAGCTAGCAATTAATGCTCCCTAAGGAGCACCTTATTGCATAAAAGGTAATACAGATGAAGATAAAGATGCAATAGAGGCTTTTGAGGGAATGTTTGCAGAGTATCCTGGGGTTCTGAGAAATAAATGCCTAGACTCTGAATTGAAAGTAATACAAATTACAGATCAAAATCTTCATCAGATCCTTTATAAATTTTTAATATGCATACTTTTTATCTTATATATGTTTTATCTCTCAGAGATATGTATTATAAAGTTATGGGAAAAACTTTTTCTCTCTTTCATATTTGGATATATAACTGCTTTTATTTTAAACTTGAAAGTTAAATGATTAAAAGCTGTATCCTACAAAAAGTATATCTGATAAAGGTTGAACCTATTTATTTGATATACATCACAATTTCATTAACCTGTTAAGATACAACTGATATTAAAAGAGATTAATTGACCTATAACCATGTGCTTAGCACATACTTTTCCTACAAAAAGCAAATAGAAGCCATCAGTTAGAGGACAGACTTGTAACCATTAGTAGCATGGACAGTAGCAATTTGTAACATGTAAGGTATATACCAATGTCTCATATATATGCTTATATGTAACCAACAGAGAAAGAGCTACTTTTTATAAAAAGACAGAATTGTGGTTTAGTGGTGAAGAAATACAGTTCAGTAACCACACTTCAGAAGACTGGGCCCTGCAGTTTGAATTCTTGATGACAGAAGAATCAAAAAGAAAGAAAATGAATTGCCTATCTTCAAACTTAGTGAACAAGAACTAAATTTAGATATATTAACCGTGTTTCAAATAAATCACAAATCAAGCAAAGAGTAATAGAAGCCAAACAAGAAAGCAAACAAATTTGCAAACATAATTTTCTTTCATTATAGAACATTCCTTAAACATTCCATGAGACAATAGCGAAGCTATAGCAAAAAAGTTCTGGCCTGTTCAAGTCCTCTTTAAGTGCTCAATAATATTATGAGTTCCTTCCAGAAAGTCTTGGTGGGTCTGCATAGAATCTAAATAAGAAAGTACATTCAAGCCAGTCAAATACATTAGTGCATGCACAAGACCTGCCTCTCTCATCCCAGAATTGTATTGTTTGCCAAGTAATAGACATTCTTCAAGATACTGCATTACTGTTGCCACTGAAATGATATGTGCTCTCCACTTCATTACATTTGTGCAAGTCACATAACTTCTTTACACCTCATTTTTTTCCTTTGCACAAAAGATTGAAAAGTGCAGGTTAGACTAAAAAAAAACTAAAGGTCACATCCAGCCCTAATATTTTGTGATTACATTCCTTTGCCAAAAGAAGAGTTGTGAGACATTGGTGAGGAAATTTGTGCCAGTGATAATTTATCACCCCATCTCCAACTTCATTACAACTTTAGGTTCATATTGATGATCCAAGAAGAAGATAGAGAAGTTCATGAAGAAACAAACAAACAAACAAAAAAATGCTTTCAATAAAGTTTTCAACTTACAATCTGTAAAGTAGAAAAGTTATAGGTAAAATTTCCCTGTAAGCAAAATCAAGGTTTGGATATATGCAATCTACATTTTACGGAGTAAAATATTCTATAAATATGATTCTAGTAATAGACATTAGATTTTTTTTTCTGGGATTCAGCTCCTCTGCTAGCTAAGGTAGATTAAGAGTTTTTTTTTATTAGTTTGTTTTTATATTTTTCAAGAAACACTTACTGAGCACCAGAAGGTATCAGGCACTATTGCTGATTAAAACCTAGTGATATAGAAAAGGTCTCAGTGCTCTTGAGAAGCTCATTTGTTGGTGACAGTCCACTGGGAGCAATACATAAGTAGGCCGTTATATCCCAATATAGTGTGGCACATCTGTTTTAGACACAATTATTCATTAATTTATTCATTCAGAAAATATTTACTTAGTGCCCATTTTTCTAGTCACTACCAGCATAGTAGTGAAAGAGACAGAACTATCTACTGGAGAAGACAAAAAGAAATCTAAACATATAAGTATAATTTTAGGTCAAGAGCAAAAACTGGAATGCAGGGAGGGAGCAAACCATGGCTAGGTGTGGTGGGACAGTATTCCAGGCAGAGGAAACAACTAGTTCTAAACCCTTGGTCTAAGAAAGAATTTGACATGTTGGGGAGCAGGAAAAAGACTAGAGCAAAGTATTAACCATGTGGATTACACGATGAAAGGAAAAACTCCAGGAAAAATAGTAGGGAGTCTAGTGTAGTAATACAAGTGAAAAATAATGAGAAAATAGATTAAATAAGACAAGATAAAAAGAAAGGAATAGATTCAAGACCTATTTTTTTTTTTTTTTTTTTTTTGAGACAGAGTCTTGCTTTGTTGCCCTGGCTAGAGTGCCGTGGCGTCAGCCTAGCTCACAGCAACCTCAAACTCCTGGGCTTAAGCGATCCTTCTGCCTCAGCCTCCCAAGTAGCTAGGGCTACAGGCATGCGCCGCCATGCCCGGCTAATTTTTTCTATATATATTTTAGTTGTCCATATAGTTTCTTTCTATTTTTAGTAGAGATGGGGTCTCGCTCTTGCTCAGGCTGGTCTCGAACTCCTGACCTTGAGCGATCCACCTGCCTCGGCCTCCCAGAGTGCTAGGATTACAGGCGTGAGCCACCGCGCCCGGCCTAGATTCAAGACCTATTTTCAAGGTCTTGAATTTTGGAAATAATTAAGAGACTTCAGTGACTGCTTGATTGTATAGGAGGAATGAGAGAGAGGAGATAGTTTCAAATGACTTCCAAGTTAATGGTTTTTGTAACTAAGAAGGTAGAGAGAAAATTCTGAAGAAATAACAGATGTAGAGGGAAAATAATGAATTTTGATTTGGACGTGTTAAGTTTGAGGTACCTGGGACATTTAATTAAAGACTTCCAGAAGGCTTCTAGAGCTTGTGTGAGAGTCTGGGCTGCAGGTGCAAATTAAGGAGTACTCGACAGGTGGATTATGGTTGGTCATTAAAGCCATAGGGAGAAAGAGATTACCAAGAAGTTTGAGGAGACGCAGCATTAACAAGCTGAATGAAGAAGAGAATTTTATGAAACAGATGGAGGAGCAACATGAAAGAGGAAGGACAGTTTTCTAAAAATGAGAGATGTCAATAGAATAAAATGAGCTGGGAAGCCGAGTAAGATACTGATTGGGAAGCATCCATTGGATAGAGCAATGAGGAGGGCACAGTCCATATAGCATACTGTAAGGGTGGAGGCCAGATTGCAACGGATACAGAGTAAGTCATGTGCACGGTACAGACTGATAGTTTTAAAAATGCAAATTATATTGTATTGACTTTTTACTTAAACTCCAAATGTTTAGCATTCTTTCAATTATTCATTCATTCAAGTAATATTTATTATGTGCCTAGCTGCTATGTCCAGGCCCCTTTCTAAGCATTAGATGTTCAGCAGTGAATACGAGAGCCATAAAGTTCCTGCCCTCCTCGGTCATGTCCCTGGGTCTGGCTCCTTTGGTTGCATTCTTCACCATTCTTCTTGAATCCTAGATTGCATTCAAGCTAAATGACAAAGGTGTTTCCAACTTGCTCTCATTTCTCTCATGTTTCTCTTCGTTTTCTAAATCCTCAAGGAGCTAGAAAAAAATGTACCAAGCTGATCCTAAATGGGTACAGAAGCAAGTAACTGTGATATGAAAGAGGTGTGGTATCTGGAAGCTCAGCTTCCTCTGGAATTACCGGTCTTTGTTTTTTGGGTTTTTTAAAAATTTTTCAGTGATGTAAGAGGCAAGATCATTTGCTGAGGTGGTAGATAGAGGGCTGAAGGGTTGTTGAATGTTTGAAGTAGCTCCTGAGCAAAGTGTGACAGAAATGGAGCAGGAAAGGTTAGAAAGATTATGAGCATCACTGAGAGCTCAGGAACCTGGAGATCGTGACAGCACCTGCAGCCCCAGAGAACATTGTTATCAGTGAGGGAAGGAGTGGTAGGATGGAAGTGGGAGGAGATGCAACCCAAGGGAAAAGAAAAAGATGGGAAGCAGCAGAAAGAGAGGAAATGGTGATTTTTCTATACTTTATCTTTTCTCCTACCACCCTTAATATTACTTTTTGCTGTTGCTGAAAACAGTGATGAATTATTCCTGCACAATTTCTAGAGTCTCAATGGATTCTCAGGACATTCACTATGAAGTAGTTGCCATTTGGAATTATAATGTGTAAATACTGATAAACAAAAAATGAACCAAGTGTGACTGTAACAAATAGTAACAAGATGACACAGCCTGGTGGCCCTGTGTATCACACTCTGCTTAAGCAGCACTGGGGCTAATTGGGATCACCGGCTGATTTTCTCTCTTCCAAAGTGTACTTCCCTCCTCAGAAGAGAGAATAAACTCTTCCGTACGCAGGAGGAATTTATTTTTGTCCCTCCAGTTTAACTACATGGGGTTTTCTCAAGGTCATTCATTCTAATAACCTCCCTAGAATTCCCTCTACCCTGCTCTCTCCTCTGGTTGTGTCTGCCCCTAAACCATCCTGCTAATTATTGGGTAGACTGTAATAAGTAGTAACAGCTTAAAAAAAACAAAAAACTAGTAACAAGTTTCTCAGTGTGAAGGTAACACTGTAAACTGTAAGAGCTAAAAGAGAAAAGGGAATGTAACTACAATTTTATTCATACATGCTGTTTCCTTTTGATACCTCTAAATAAAATTGAATAAAGCCATTTTAAGGGAGGAATCTGTTCATTTTCAGAAATTAAAAACTCTTCCCAAATCATTAATGATATGATTTGTTCTGGGTAAAGAGTGTGCTAAATCCAAATTTGAGGAGGGCTATATAGATAAACCCATATTAACAAGCATGAATTTGAATCTATGAATTCAGCAAAATAAGAACTAATTTGCCACACTGCAGGATAAGGCAATCAACCATTTCTGAGAAACCTTCACCAAGTTTATAATGGTTTTATGTAGGGCTGGTCAAAGACCAGTAAAATCCTTAATCACTGAAAATTATTATGGGTCCCCTCATTATGCCATTCCTAATAAAAAAATTATTGATGAAATTAATGAATGGAAATCTAGCAAGGCCTTCATTTAATCCCATGATGAATATTTTAATGCTTGTTTTGTTGTTGCTGCTGTTGTTGGAATATGTTACCATGACTTTTCTTAAATTTTCATTTTTATATAATTTCAGACTTACAGAAAAAGTTGTGAAAATAATATAGTTCCCATATGACCTTCATTTAGTTTTCCCTAATTTTTGTATTTTACATAACCATAAGACTATTATCAAAACCAAGAAATAAACATTAGTACAGTAGTATTTACTAAACTATAGACTTTCACTAAGGTTTTATCAGGTTTTCCACTAATGTCGTTTTTTTTCTATTCCACAATGCATTTAGTTATCACATCTCCTTAGTATCTTCCAAACCGTGACAATTCTTCAGTCTTGCCTTGTCTTCCATGACCTTGACATTTTTCAAGTAGTCTAATCAGTTATTTTATAGAATGTTCCTCACTTTGGTTGTGTCTATTGTTGTCTCATGATTAGATTGTGGTTATATATTTTTGGCAGGAACATCACAGAAATTATGTATGCCCCTCAGTGCATCTTATCAGGGGTTACATGATGCCCTCCTGCCTTATTCCTGAGTATAACATGGATCATTTGGTTAAGGGTGTATACTTTTTCCTCCTTTTAAAATAATAAACATTTAAGGGAGAGATAATTTAGACTATGCAATTATCCTGCTTCTCCTCAAATTTTTGCCCCAAAATTTTATCATCCATAAGTAGATCTCGCCTGTGACAATTATTTCTGTTGTATTCTAATGTTGATTTTTATATTTTTCTCTTTCCTTCTGTATTTACTAATTGGAATTCTTCTTTAAAGAAGTACTATATTTCAGAATGTTCCATAAATGGAATTTTGCAATCTGTAGCCTTTTGTGTCTGGCTTCATTCACTTAGTGGAATGCCCTTGAGATCCATCCATATATGTTGTTGTTGAGCAGTATTCCTTAGTGTGCATGCACTATAGTTTGTTTTTTGCATTCTGTGGTTGGAGGACATTGGGGATGTTTCCAGTTTTGCTGATTATTAATAAAACTGCTATGAGCATTCATGTACAGGTTTGTATGTAGACATACACAGTTGTGTGCCACATAACTATTCTTAGGTCAAATACAGGCGTCATATAGAGTGGTGGTCCCATAAAATTGTAATGCAGCTGAAAAATTCCTGTCACCCAGTATTATCATTGACATCCAATGTCATTAGTGCAATGCATTACTGGCGTGTTTTTGGTGACGCTGGTGTAAACAAACCTGTGCTGCCAGTCATATAAACATATTGCACATATAGTTATGTATAGTGTATAATTCTTGATAATGATAATAAAAGACTGTTATTAGTTATGTATTTACTACTCTACACTTTTTATCATTATTTTAGAGTCTACTTCTATTCACTAAACAAAAAGTTTACTGTAAAACTGTGTGTGGCATTATTCCAGCAGCAGCCTCATACATCTCATGTTTACCTCATCCCTTGATTGCATCATTTTCTCTTGTGCTAGATTTAATCTTGTGTTGTTTGCCATGGCCCCTAAGTGTACAAAATTTACTGCTAATGTTGCCAGTAAAATGCATGTTGAGTGATTTACCTGAAAATGAAATTAAAAGCAATTAAGGACTAGGAAGTTGGAAAATCAGTGACAGTTATTGCTTACCAGGCAGGCACGTCCCATTCCACCATAGCTATGATCTTAAAGAGCAAGAACAAAGTGGCAGAAACTGATAAAGGATCTGCTTTATTGAAGGCAATGAGATTAACAGAAATTGGAGAAGGGCCTGTATCAGACATGGAGAAACTTCTGATGTTCAATTTACTGTTAGCTCTGGTGGCTTTAAACAATTCCAGAACCGTTATTCATTACATAATGTGAAAGTGAGTGGTAGTACATTTTAAATATGTAAGTGCTGAGGTGAAGGCAGCTGAAGAATTTTTAGACACTCTAGATAATCTCATTGTGGAGGAAAATTATTTGCCAGAGCAAATCTTCAATATGGATGAAACCTCCCTGTTCCAGAAACAGATGCCTGAAAAGACTTTTATCCATAGGTGGCCAAATCAATGCCACATTTCAAGGCTTTTAAGGACAGGATAACAGTCTTGTTTGAGGACAATGTTGTAGGCTACAAATCGAAGCCCTTTGGGATCTGGCACAGTGAGAACCCCAGGGCCTTTGAGCACATCAATTAGCACAGACTGCTGGTGTACCACAGGAGCAATAAGAAGTCATGGATGACTCAGCCCCTCTTCCCAAATGCCCTCCTAAATTGCTATGCCAGAAAAATGGAGAAGTACTGTTTGGAGAATGACATACCTTTCAAGATTTTGCTTACTGTTGGCAATGCTCCCACACATCCTCCTTTTATTGATGATCTTTATCCCAGTATCAAAGTGGTGTTCCTTCCTCTAAATGCCACCTCTTTGATACAACCAGGATCAAGGAGTTATAGCAGCTGTTAAGGCCTAGGACCTGAGGAGGACCTTTCCCAGGCTATTGCTGCAACTGAGGAAGACACCAAGAAGATCCTGCTGCAATTCTGGAAGGATGATAACATCTATGTCTGCATCAAGAAGCTTGCTTGGTATATGGGATCATTGCCCTCATAAAAAGGATACCAGACAGCTTCCCTGCTCTTCTGCCACTTGAGGACTCAGTAAGAAGACAGCCATCTATGAAGAACCAGTCCTTCACTAGACACTGAATCTGGAAGCAGCTTGATCTTGGGCTTCTCAGCCTCTAGTAATGTAAGAAATAAATTTCTGTTGTTTATTAAAAAAGAAAAAAAAAGAAAAAATAACCTTCCTTGGGCTTGAAGTGATGTCACTAAGGAGCATATGGATATCATCTGGAAGAAAACACTCAGGAGGTTTGTCCATGACTTCAAAGGATTTGCCAAGGATGAGGAAGTACTAAAGATCAATAAAGCTGTGATTGAGATTGCAAACAACTTTAACCTGGGTGTGGTGAGTATAACATTGAAGAGCTCCTAGGGGTGGTTCCTGAGGGATTAAATAATGAGGAGTTACTGCAACTGGAACAAGAATGCATAGCTGACCAAGAGGCAAAAGAAAAGGAAAGTTCAGAGGAAAAAAGGAAGAAGAACCTCCAAGAAAATGCACAGTGAAGTTTTTAGTAGAAGGTTTTTGCAGACCTCAACAAGCTCCTTAAAAAGTTTAAAAACATGGATCCCAATACTGAAAGGTTTTCATTAATAGAGAAGAATGTTCATGGTGCATTATCTGCTTATAAGCAAATATATGATGAAAAAAGGAAACAAACCAAGCAAATCACCATGGACATATTTCTGAAAATATGAAGAAGAGCCTCAGTAGGTCCTTCAGTTAGTGTTATAGAAGGCATTGTTACCACGGGAGATGACAGCTCCATGCATGTCACTGCCCCGAGACATTCCAGTGGGACAAGATGTAGAGGTGGAAGACAGTGATACTGATGATCCTGACTCTGTGTAGGCCTAGACTAATGTGTGTGTTTGTGTCTTAGTTTTTAACAAAAAGTTTAAAAAGTTAAAAAATTTAAAAATAGAAGAAAGTTCATAGAATAAGGGTTTAAAGAAAGAAAATATTTTTGTACAGCTGTACAGTGTGTTTGCATTTTAAATTAAATGTTATTCCAGAGCCAAAAAGCTAAAATATTTAAAAATTATAAAGTGAAAAAGTTATAGTAAGTTTATGTTAATTTATTATTGGAGAAAATAAATATACTTTTTTATAAATTTAGTGTAGCCTGGGTATACATTGTTTATAAAGTCTACAGTAGGGTACAATGATGTCCTAGGCCTTCAGATTCACTCACCACTCACTCACTGCCTCAGGCAGAGCAGCTTCCTGTCCTGTAAGCTTCATTCATGGAAAGTATCCTATACAGGTATGCCACTGTTATCTTTTATACCATATTTTTACTGTATTTTTGTATGTTTAGATATGTTTATGTACACAAATACTTACTGTTGTGTTATAACTGCCTACAGTATTCAGTAGAATAACACGCTGTACAGGCTTGTAACCTAGGAGCAATAAGCTATACACCAACTAGCCTAGGTATGTAGTAGGCTGTACCATCTAGGTTTATATAAGTATACTCTATGATGTTTGCACAATGACAAAATCACCTAACAACACAATTTCTCATAACATATCCCATCGTTAAGCAACGCATGACTGTATTTACATTTATCTTGTGTAAATACCTAGAAATAAATTACTGGGTCATAAAGTTTATAAGAAAATGACAAACTGTTTTCCAAACAAGATGTTACCTTTTGCATTCCCACTAGTAATTATGATATTTGCAGTTGCTCTGCATCATTGACAACATATGGTATTGCCATTTTTTTAAAAAAAATTGCCATTCTAGTGAATATAAAAGTGGTATATTAATGTCATTTTAATTTGCATTTTTTCTAATAACTAATGACTTTGAGTATCTTTTTATGTGTTTACTTTTTATCCATATATCTTTTTTGATGAAGTGTGTCTTCAGGTTATTGCCCATATTTTAAATTGTGTTGTTTCTTAATATTGAGTTTTTAAAGATTTTAAAAATGTTTTCTGAATACAGCCCTTTGTCAGGAATGTGAATTGTCGATCTTTTTTCAGTTTTTACCTTGTCTTTTCATTCTCTAAAAAATGCCTTTTGCAGAGTAGGGTTTTTTTTTTTAATTTTAACAAAATTTAATTTATGATTTTTTGAATGGATTGTGCTTCAGGTGTGGTATATATAGAAATTTGTTACTTAAACCAAGATTTTTCTCTTCGACTGCACTATAGAACTTTTATAGTTTTATACTATCTATACAGTTCTATGGTCCATTTTGAGTAAATTTTTGTGTAAGGTATGAGGAATGGGTCAAGATTCATTTTTTTGCATATGGACTATATCAGTACTATTTGTTGGATCAAAATTTTTTTGTGATATAATATGTTTTTTTCCTCATTTTAAAGTTCCTTTCTTTCTTTAAAATCCTTTGATGGGTTTCTTTCACCCACAAGACAAAATCCAAGCTCCTGAATATAAAAATTCAATATTCTGGATAATTGATTGGCCCCTGCTCACAACATAGCTTTAGTTTAATCTCTTGCCTTCTCTACTTTCTAGTTTATCTCCTATTAGCAGTGAATCATTAGTAGTTACCCCAAATACCCCATGCAGTTTCTTACTCCAAAGATTTGATCATAATTGACAGTCCTGGAAAACTCTCTCTCGCCCTGCTAATCCTTAAAGCCAGCAAACATGAAACATGCTTTCTTAGTCTCTTTGCTGCATTAGATATCCACATTGCACTTAACATGGTTGACTACAATTACCATTTATATGCATGACCCAAAAGTCTGCTGTTTTCTTAGCCCTTAGGTCTTCAGCAGCTTTTTCAAAGAGCCCTCAGATTTTTTTGGCATCTACACTGCCTTCCTACCCTGTTGTGGGCCCCCTCGCTTACACACCGCCTCCCACAGCGCTTTTAGAGGCTGCGCCCAACTCACCCATTCATTAGTAGAACAAAGTTATGTCATTTATGAGTTTATGTGGGCCCCACAATTTTACCTGGCTCTCTGCTGCGTAGAGAGAATAATAGATAGGCTTTCTCCATCTACTTGGTGCTTCAGTTTGTCACTTCGATATCAAAGCTGGTCTCATGTACTCAGAGCAGCCAAAATCTCTCTGGAACAGTTTCATTTGGTTTATGATGAGCCTGGTAATAAAGCCCTAAACACAGTGTGCTGGCCATCCATTTTCTCAACTTGATCTTAACATTTTTTCTATTCTCCCTTACTATCCCCTTAATCTCCCCCTCCCCTAACCTCTAACATATGCCTGTGATATACGTTTTAAATGTATTTGCTTTTGAATAGAGAGGAAAATCCTGTGTTATATTAAGATAGGGGTTTGGGGAAGCCATGATCTATTGAGGACAGACTTTATTTGTCATGGCTCCTAGCATATTGCTAAGCACACATTAAACAATAAGTACATTTGAATGAAGGAAAATGGCAAGAAAAGGGAAAGGAAGGAAAGAAGAGGGGAAGAGTGAAAAGAAGGGAAATAAGAAAGAACACAAAGAAGGAACCTAATTTTCTAAGGACTTCAAGCCCAATTCTAAATTTTAACACTCTGTAATACCAATCGCGTTTGAATGAAATTGGCAGCTTTTCTCATAATTGTGCTTCTCTGTACTGTTGCAGTTTCTCCAACCTCTGAACAGTAAGCACATTTTAGGTGTGTTTCTATTCTGAACTTTTAACTATCTCTACGTTACAATTATTTAAGAACATGTCTTTTTCTACTATGGACCAGAATCAACTTGAAAGTAAGACCATAAATAATTGATCTTTATATTCCCCCACATTTCCTAGTCTATATCTTATATGTTATAGCACTAGGTCCCAGCTTTGGAATGAATACAGAAATACAGTACAAAATTGTGTTTTTAGGCTTGAGAAATAAAAGTAGACACACCTTAGTTCACTCATGATTGAGATAAAGCAACAGAATGATGTGAATTTATTGATATTTTTATTAGGTTATATCCATCACAGTGGATATATTTTTTTCATTTTCCACCCATCAAAAATGTCTACCAAACACATCACTGATTCTTTTTCTCCTTTTCATTCAGATGCAATGGCTATTTCAGAATTCTTAGCCCTGAAAATAATGCATTGACCTTTCCCCTAAACATTAGTAAGCATAATTCTTTTGAAATAGGTTCAGTTTTCATTTGGCATAGCCATATATTGTATGAAACATGCTATCGTATTTGGAATGGCCATCCATAAATACAACAAACTATCACACCTCTGTAACTTTATTACTCTTTCATATACCTAATGGCTGAAATATTCCATTACACTGAAATGATAGTACACAAAAATGCCTTGCCTTAGATACAGTTTCTTTGATTTAATTATTTATTTAATCTACATTAGATCTCATTGCAAGAAATTCCAGGATATTCCCTAAGGAAGACAGGTCTGGAAAGGAAGGACAAGGATGCTGGAAGGACTGGAGCAAAGAGAAATCACCTTAAAGAGAAGTAGAATCAAGGGGCAGCCTCCTGAGGTTTCTCAGTTTGTTCCAAAAAAAAAAAAAAAAAAAATGGAGAAATTAGTTATTTCCCTAAAAGGGGATTTATAATTAATATAATTATTTCTTAAGTGTTAGCTAAATAAATTTGCTAAAACAAAAACAAAAGCTTTCCTCATGTCAACTCTAATGTTCCAAATTATTCTGCTTAAGTGAAACAATGTTCCTAGGTCATTGAGCTGATTGATAACAGACTCAGAAAATATTTCACCCAAACTACCTCCAAGTGGAAAATTTGGAAGACTATGGTTATCAAATGATGAAAGTTTTAATTTTACAAAGTGTAAACTTAAAATTACTGTTCTTATAAGATGGGACAAATGCAACTGTACGTATAACTGAAATAATGCTTCTGGTTCTTTGATATATTTCCCAGATTTTTGCTAGAGGAAAATTCTTAATTGCTAAGGCAGCTTACCCTTCAGTCTGATTACAGGGACCTACTCTTTATACTAATTAAGAAATTGAGAACTGGCCAGGAAAGTTAAAAAAAAAAAAAAAAAAACCTCTGGTGGGAAAGCTGGTATGAATGGAGCAAGCCCCTTGCTAAATCAAATTTGAATCCCTTCAATGGCTTATGAAGAACCTAGTTGTAAATTTAATAGAATAAGCAGTTTTTGTTTGTTTTACAAATATCTTCCTTATAGTAGGGAAAACCTTTCTTTTAAAAAATATTATTCATAGAAATTATGATGAAAGCCACACTACAATTTAGAATCTTGCTAAGTCAATCACAGAAAGACAAAAAACAAACCTACTTCAAATTCAGGGTGATGGTTATACCAAAAGCCCAGACATCACCACTGTGCAAGTGGGCAGTGGCAGGGCAGCTCACTGGGCTGCAGTGGCCAGACAGCCCACAGCTGACGGGGCTAGGGAGATGCATGATGCCTCGCCAGCAAGTAAAGGTGGCTGGGGCTCTCCCTTCACCCAGGTTCCAACTGTGGCAGCAGCTGTGGTGCTACTCAGGTGGCAGTTGCAGCACTATCTAGACGGCAAGATGGTAGTGGGATATGCTGAAGGCCCAGGGGATCCCTTGGAGATAGCTGGTAGGGGGTGTTTGGGGGATGCATGGCACCCAGTCCCAGTTCGCATGAAAGCATCCACCCTCCCTGCTCCCTTCCTGACATGGCAGGGTTAATAGGGACGCAGCTATAGTGGAGCCAACCCTCTGAGACTGGGCATTCTGGGGCTGAGAGTGACCCAGGATCAGAGGCCAGCGAGGCTCCACTGTTCCCACTCTCTGGTGCAATGCTCCTGCATAGTCTCCAATTTGCCCTGTGATCAGTTCAGAAGCCTGCAGTGGTGGGGGAGCCTCCTCCAGGTCTCAGTGTCCACTGGGGAGTGTGGTACCCCAGGGATCTTTCCCCTGACCCTTTCCACGTGTGGTCACTTCCCTCAGGTACCTTCTGGTTTGTCTGAGCATACCATCCCACCTCTCTTTCCTTCACTTTGGATGTCTCCAGTCACTTCTCTGTTGATTTACAATGCTCTCTCCCAGACAGTCCTTCTGTAGGTGAATTTCTACCTGCATCTTTCGATCTTCTCCTTAAGAGCACTGATTGCGGGCTGCTTCTAGTCCACCATCTTGGCCCTCCTTTCATGCCCCTTAAATTTTTATCAAAAAAAATAAATTGCTAACCTCAGTGGGTAGCATTAGAGGTAGGTATTACAGTAAATATTAGTTGGGTTTTTTGTTGTTGTTGTTATTTGTATGAATTTATGGGGTACAGGTGTGATTTTGTTACATGGACAAATTATATAGGGTGAAGTCAGGGCTGTTAGGGCATCTATTACTCAAGTAATGTACATTGGACCCATTCAGTAATTTCTTGTTATCCCTCCCCCTGTCGCCATCTCACCTTTCTGAGTCTCCATTTTCTATCATTCCACACTCTCTGTCCACGTCCATGTGTGCATGTTATTCAGCTCCTGATTATAAGTATTTATCTTTCTGTGTCTGGGTTGTTTCACTTAAGATAATAGCCTCTAATTCTATCCATGTCACTATAAAAGCTATGATTTCATTCTTTTATATGATTGAGTAGTATTTTATTGTGCATATATACCACATTTTCTTTATCCAATCATTTATTTTGGATACTTAGGTTGATTCCATATCTTTGCTATCTTAAATGGTGCTGCTATAAACATATGAAAGCAAGTATCTTTGTGATAAGATTTATTTTCCTTTGGGTAAATACCAGGCAGTGGGATTGCTAGATTGAATGGTAGTTCTATTTTTAGTTCTTTGATAAATCTCCATACTGTTTTCCATAGAGGTTGTACTAATTTACGTTCCCACCAACAGTATAAAAGAGTTCTCTTTTCTCCACATCCTGCCAATATCTGTTATTTTTGAGTTTTTAATAATAGCTATTCTGACTGATGTAAGATGATATCACGTGGTGATTTTTATTTGTATTTCTCTGATGATTAGTGATGTTAAGCATTTTTTTTCATATACCTGCTTGTCATTTGTATGTCTTCTTTTGAAAATGTCTATTCATGCACTTTTCTCAATTTTTAATGATATTATTTGGAGGTTTTTTGTTGAGTCGTTGCAGTTCTTTGTAAATTTTTGATATTAGTCCCCTGTTGTATACATAGTTTGTGAATATTTTCTCCCATTCTGCATGTTGTCTGTTTACTCTGTTGATTATTTCTTTTGTGGTGAAGAAACTCTTTAACTTAGTTAAGTCTCATTTGTCTATTTTTGTTATTATTGTCCATGCTTTCAAGGTCTTAGTCATGAATTCTTTGCCTAGACCAATGTCCAGAAGAGTTTTTCCTAGATTTTCTTATAGTATTTTTATAGTTTCAGGTCTTAAGTCTTTAATTCATCTTTTGTTCATTTTTGTATATAGTGAGAAATAGGGGTTCAGTTTCTGGGGTCCATTCTTCTGCATATGACAATCCAATTTTCCTAGCACCCTTTATTAAAAAGGATGTCCTTTCCTGAGGGTATGTTCTTGTGGACTTTGTCAAAGGTCAGTTGACTGTAAATATGTGGATTTATTTCTAGGTTCTTTATTCTGTTCCATTGATCTATATGTTTATTTTTACTCCAGTACCATGCTGTTTTGGTTACTATAGCCTTGTGATTTAATTTGAAGTCAGGTAAGGTGATGCCTTCAGCTTTGTTCTAGGTTTGCACTTTCTAAATTTTGTCCATAAAGCACCTCTTCACTGATGCAGAAATAATAAAATAATATTATCTAGTAATATTATATATTTTGGATATTAAAACCTACACCCAGGCCGGGCGTGGTGGCTCACGCCTGTAATCCTAGCACTCTGGGAGGCCGAGGTGGGCGGATCGTTTGAGCTCAGGAGTTCGAGACCAGCCTGAGCAAGAGCGAGACCCCATCTCTACTAAAAATAGAAAGAAATTACATGGACAGCTAAAAATATATATAGAAAAAATTAGCCAGGCATGGTGGTGCATGCCTGTAGTCCCAGCTACTCGGGAGGCTGAGACAGGAGGATCGCTTGAGCTCAGGAGTTTGAGGTTGCTGTGAGCTAGGCTGAAGCCACGGCACTCACTCTAGCCTGGGCAACAGAGTGAGGCTCTGTCTCAAAAAAAAAAAAAAGAAAAAAGAAAAAAACCTACACCCTCTTGTGTTTTTTAATGTCTCATAACATTTTTTTTTCTTCTCTGAATTGTGTCCTACAAAAGCATTACTCACAATGGTCAGGTTAGATACACTTAAATTAACAATTTGGAGAACATGTTAATGTCTATTTTGTGACTCTCTAGTACTTTGAATTAAAGAAATCTCTCCTGAACTAAAGAAAGAACCTCAATTGCTCATCCTGCTTTCTTTCTTGCCCCCACCACAACCCATTCTTCATTCTCAGCTCCAGGGTGTTCTTGGTACAAAATTTTTGCAAATTACTTAGGAAAAACAATAACAACAAAAATCCAGTTTTTACTTTAGACTACAAGATTATCTGGACCCTTCTTACTTCTCAGATGTGTTCTTCTCCCTCTCTCCCCTTCTAATCTGCTATGCCTGAGACCAGCTGTGTGGCTTGAACACACCAATATCTCTGCTGCCTTGGGGCTTTCACATGTTTTCCTTGACTGCCTTGACCTTCCCACATAGCCTCACAAGGTGGCCTTCTGAAAACCTTGAAAACTTTACCTAAATAAAAAGTGGCCTTCCTCCCCACTCTCAGATACTCTTTATCCTATATCTTTGCTCTGTTTTCTTCCAGTGTATGTATAACTTTATAAAATCACATGGGCTTCACTCCTGGAATGTGCTCAGAAGATCCTACACCATAAGAAGTTCTGGCATATACAGAAGTAGGCCCTCAATACTAAGTGGCTGTAAAAGTGAATGAATCACTTTTTTTTCTTTTTCTTGCTTTTTAAAAATACTAATAAATTTAGGGGGTACAAATTGAATTATGTTACATGTACCTATTGTATGGTGGTGGAGTCTGGCCTTTTGCTGTACCCATCATCTAAGTAGTGTATATTGTACCCCACAGGTATTTTTTTCATCCCTCCCCTCTTACTCCTGTGAGTCTCCAATGTCCATTATATCATTCTGTGTGTCCTTGTGTAGCCCTAGTTTAGCTCCCACTTATAAGTGAAAATATGCAACATTTATTTTTCTGTCCCTGAGTTACTTCACTTAGGATAATGGCCTCCAGTTCCACCCAAGTTGCTTCAAAAGACATTATTTCATTCTTTCTTATTATTGAGTAGTACTCCTTGATGTGTGTGTATGTGTGTGTATAAAAACCACATTTTCTTCACTTATCATTTGATGGGCACTTAAGTTGATTCTATATCTTTGTGATTGTAAATTGTGCAGTGATAAACATACACAATGCAGGTATCTTTTTGATATAATGATTTCTTTTTATGCAACAACATGATTAAAACAATTCAATACTAGAATTTCTGGAATTTTGAGTTTCATTCATGCCTTTATTTTGGCACATTTCCAAGTATAGATTATTTAAAGCAAATAAATTGTTCAGTTTAAAATTAGAAATAAAATGTAGACCAAAGGAGAACTATGTGTTTTGTAAAATATTTTATAGTATGTCAAATTGGATATACTAGGATTCCTACCTCTTTATAATTATTTATAAACCAGGCATATAATCAACCTAAATACTCTGGAGTTGGGATTATGTAGTAAATAATGGAATTATCAAATACTGCATATGTTGAAAATTCTATAGAGAAGTCTTTCCAGTTTAGATGGATTAGCCTGTGTAAAAATTAGTTAATAAAATGAACCTTAAGGAAAGCTTAAAGCAGAACATTTTATTTAGGTAAGCTAATTTTACAAAGTGTGGTTATTAGGAAGAAAAATTTTTTTTAATATAAATGGATTCTCAAAATAACAAACTTGTCATCAACTTTGTATTTTTTTTTAGTTCAATAAAATTATTTTCTAAATCAAGTTTATTACCTGAGAAAGAACACACAAAAAATATGATAGTGTTTATCTTTGGGTTACAGTGTTGTAATTTTTTTTTTCATTTTCATCTTTGTGTTATATCATCCATGTTTTCTATAATAAACAAGTGTTGGTATTTTTTTCCTAAGCTATGATGAAATATTTCCTTATATTGAATTTAACAATTATATGACATTGTCATTTTTATAGGTTAAAAATGGTTGAATATAGGAGATTTCATATGGTTCTACCTATGAATTAGATCTCATTACTAAGAAATTCAATTTGCAGGTGAATTGGCTAACTTACAAATGGAATGTGTTATGTGTATGCATAATATTTTTGTTAGAACAGTTTATTAAAACACATGAGATGTGTAGTATGCAAAAATTTTTTCCCATTCTGTAGGTGGTCTGTTTATTCTCTGGACTGTTTCTTTGGCTGTGCAGAAGCGTTTTAATTTAATCATGTCCCATTCATTTATTTTTGTTGCTGCTGTGATTGCCTTGGGGGTCTTCTTCATAAATTCTTTGCCTAGGCCAATGTCTGTAAGAGTCTTTCCTACATTTTCTTCTAGAATTCTGATTGTATCACGCCTAAGGTTGAAGTCTGTTATCCACCGTGATTTGATTTTTGTGAGAGGTGAAAGCTGTGGGTCCTGTTTCAGTCTTCTACAAGTGGCTAACCAATTCTCCCAGCACCATTTGTTGAATAGGGATTCTTGTCCCCAGAGTATATTCTTTCCCGCTTTGTCGAAAATTAGGTGACTATATGAGGATGGTTCTATATTTGGATTTTCTGTTGTGTTCCACTGGTCTGTGTCCCTGCACTTGTGCCAATACCAGGCTGTTTTAAGAACCACGGCCTTGTAGTATAGTTTGAGGTCTGGCAAATTAATACCTCCCATTTTGTTTTTGTTGCTTAAAATTGCTTTTGCTATACGGGGTCTTCTTTGATTCCATACAAAGTGTATGATTATTTTCTCTATGTCTGTAAAGAATGATGTTGGTAATTTAATAGGGATTGCATTGAATCTGTAGATCACTTTGGGTAGTATAGACATTTTAACAATGTTGATTCTTCCGATCCACGAGCATGGTATATTTTTCCATCTATTTGCAAGTTCTGCTATTTCTTTTCTCAGTGTTTCATAGTTTTCCTTATAGAGGTCCTTTACCTCTTTAGTTAGATATATACCTAGATATTTTATTTTCTTTGTTGCTATTTTGAAGGGTATTGAGTCTTTAATTTGGTTTTCCGATTGACTGTTATTGGCATATATAAATGCCTCTGATTTGTGTATATTAATTTTGTAGCCTGAGACTTTGCTGTATTCGTTAATCAATTCCAGGAGTCTCTTGGTTGAATCCTGGGGGTTTTCCAGATATAACATCATGATAAAAAGAATCTATTTAGAACTCAGGAAAATCAGCAAGAAAAAATCAAGTAACCCTATCAAAAAGTGGGCAAAGGACATGAATAGAAATTTTTCAAAAGAAGATATAAAAATGGCTAACAAACATATGAAAAAGTGTTCAACATCTCTAATCATCAGGGAAATGCAAATCAAAACCACAATGAGATATCACTTAACCCCAGTGAGAATGGCCTTTATCAAAAAAACCCAAAACAACACATGTTGGCGTGGGTGTGGAGAGACAGGAACACTAATACACTGCTGGTGGGACTGCAAACTAGTGCAACCTCTGTGGAAAGCATTATGGAGGTATCTTAAACAGATTCAAGTAGACCTGCCATTTGACCCAGCAATCCCATTACTGGGCATATACCCAAAGGAAAAAAGGTCATTCTGTAACAAAGGCACGTGTACCCAAATGTTTATAGCAGCACAATTCACAATAGCAAAGATGTGGAAACAACCCAAATGCCCATCAATACATGATTGGATTAGTAAACTGTGGTATATGTATACCATGGAATACTACTCAGCTATAAGGAATGATGAAGATACAACATCTCTATGGTTCTCCTGGAGAGAGTTGGAACCCATTATATTAAGTGAAGTATCCCAAGAATGGAAAAACAAGCATCACATGTACTCACCACAAAATTGGTTTCCTTGATCATCACCTAAATACAAATCTGGAAACGACACCAATTGGACATCAGACTGAGGTGGGGGGTGGGGGAGGGGATGGGGGTATGCCTACACAATGAGTGTATTGCGCACCGTTTGGGGAGTGGTAACACTTGAAGGTGCTGACTCGGGAAAGGGGGGATGGGGAAAAAACAAACAAACAAACAAACACATGAGAGAAACATCATGTCAAATAAAATAACAAATTAATCAGTGGCATAAATCCAACATATACTAACATACTAATTTATGGGAAAATTAAAGTATTTGAAGTTTCATATAACTGAAAAGTCTAAAAGTAATCCAAGGACAGCTAAATCCAGGGGCTTAAATAAAACTGAAACCACAAAACAGAAAATGGTGGCGCAGAGAGAGAGAGAGAGAGAAGGGGATGAAAGAAGGGGGGAAGGGAGGCAAAGAGGGAAGGGAAGGGGAAGGGAAAGAAGATAGGGAACAAGAGGGAAGAAAGAAGGGAGGAAGGAAGAAAGGGGCCTCTACTGTTCTCTGCATGCTCTCCTTGGCTTATTTTTCAGGCAGGTTCTTTCCATTTATTGGGGAAGATGGTTCTCCGCAGATCTAGTGACTAAAGTGTCCCTAGTTAGGTCACATGCCCATCTGGTGTAATCATTGTGTCCAGGTGGATGGGAAGCTCTGACCAGACTGTGTCACATACCACCCTCCATTGAACAAGAGTCTGTCAAAAATAGATTGGAATCAGTAAGGGACATTTCCAAAAAGAAGACAGCAAAGTAATTGATGTTTACTATATGGATTTCAAAAAAAAAAATAAATAAATAAAACTCTAGAAAAGTAATTTATTTGGTTTTGATAGTTACAGTAGTAATTCTTTCCATGTTTGTATGTATAATCTATATATAACAATAATATATGCTATTAGCTTTGTAGCATGATTCATAAAATAACTAAGAGAATAGAAAGAAAGTCAATATTCTCGGAAAACAATTACATTATTAGCAGCAACAACTTTGTGTAACCATGGTTGAGTTGTTCATTAACTATAAATTATGTTTTCTTTCAATAGCTGCCTATAAAAGGAGCTAAGAAAATAGATGGATTTTTTTATTTTCTTATATTTGAATGCAACCAAAATTATAAGAAGTAAAACCGAATCATAAACCTTCCATTAAAAAGTTATCTGTTAAATGTAAAATGTGATTATCTTTCTACGATCCAGTCCCATCCCCATAACCCCTAGAGTTAACCCCTGTTAATCTAGATAGGCTTCCCAAATTTTCTATAAATGTATATAGACACATCTATATCTTTACTTTTCTATATATTGTTTCATGAACAAAAATGGAATACTGTTGTGCAAGTTAGTTTGTTTAAATCTCCAAACAAAACAAAACAAAACAAAACACTTTGAGAGTTGTGCTGAGAATAGATGGAATGGAGGCTGGGAAATGTAGTCCTTATCCTTGTGGTCATGTTCTCTGTATTAATCATACCATTTTATTTTCTATCTTCTGATGTTTTGACATCTGGGTCTAGCTGATCTTGGACAGAACACCTCTCCCAGGACTGGATAGACCAATGCCTAGAGATAGTAAAGGCCCCACCTGCAAATGTGTCTTTCATATGTAGACCATGTAGTGAAGCCCACACTCCCCCAATGCCCTCCTTTACTGAGCTCTCACATGCCAAGCTGTTATTGCCCTGTCCAAATCACCCCAGGGCCAGGTATAGGACAACTATGGGCAGCCCTTACACCCTGAAGCCCACTGAATTATTCTAGCTATCCAGTCCTAAACTCACTTAGCCTGATTACCCTGCCTCGCCATTCCTTTCTTGAAAAAAAAAAAAAAAACACAAGAAAGATTTTTGTCCAAGTTTCCCGCTCACTCCCTCTGTCTCCTGATCTACCCTGGTGCTTCCTTGGGTGGCCCTGCATGGTGTCCTGTGCCTCTTGTTTCTAGGGATCTGTGAGTATAAAAACTTCTTTCTTCATAACCATTATTTTCAGGTCTGTATGTCTTACTATACTTGATCAAAGCAAATCCAGGGTATATTCTAAAACATTACCAGATAATGGTGATGGTTACACAACTTTGTGAATATACTAAGAATCACAGAATTAAAAATGCTTTAAAAGAGTGAATTTTATGATATGTGAATATATATCTCAATTAAAAATTATATTAAAATAATGGGTACTGTTATAGTATAAAAATGTAATAATGGATATTGTGGGTTGATAGTCTCTGCTAAGACAGTATCATTTTCCAAATTAGTATAATATTCATTTTTGTGTCTGCTCTATATTAAATAGGTGTATTTTATTCAACCTTTCACTTTGTTATAAACTATGCTATAATTTACATCCAGATCATGATTTTATTATCATAGGATAGATTCCTAAAAGTGTAATTCTTGAGTCAAAGAGTATATGATTTTCTTTTAAAATACTAGGAAATTACTTTCCAAAATACTGTACCAATTTAGAAATCTGTTAAAATAATAAAAAATATCCATTGATTTTACTTAGCTTTACCTGCTACCTATCTTTTTAATTATTACCAATCTGATTGGATTTTAAAGCATCCCATGATTGTTTTAGTTTGTATATTCTTGACTGTGTGATATTTAACGCTGTTTTATAAGTTTATTAGCCATATTTATCTCTTTTTCATTTGACAGTTGCCTGTTCATGTTCATAATTCTTTATTAACTTGGGATAAATAACTCATTATTAACCAGGGGCATTAATGTTATCCTATTAGCTCTGGCTGGAAATGTATAACTTTATCTTATATGTGTAAGAATATGTCTTTTTTACATTAATGCTGACTAGCTTGCAGTGTTTCCTTGAGAGCTGAAAACCCACTTTTTTCTCCACTTCAGGGTAATTTTTTTTTTCCAGTTATTCCTTTGAAAATTACTTCTCAATTTTTTTTTCATTCTTGCTAGAACTGACAGAATATGCAAAATATGCAGAATATGCAGAATATCCTGAATCTATCCTTTTTATATTTCATATCTTCACTCAAGATCTTCCATTCTCCTGTGATTTTAAGAGAATCTATAAGTTTTAAAATGAGTATTGAGTTTTCCGTAGTGTCCTTGTCTTTTTAAATTTCTTTAGGTCATTTTCCTTTTTCTTTAATAACATCTTAGCATATCCCCTTAATAATTCTCATCACACATTTTTAATGACTCATATATTTCCTCAGCTATATCTACCTTAGGTGAGCCATCTGCTCTGGTGGTTCATCTCGGCCTGCTTTGTTCAACTCCACCTAACTGTTCTTTGAGGATTCAAGTTGAAAAGTTTCCTAAGCACAGGTGCAGGACAAGTACATTTGGCAATCAATTAAATATTAATTAGACATTTTTTTCTAGTGTAGAGCTTACCTACTAAAACCTAGGAGGGGGTGGAGGAAGAGAGGCCACTTTGTTCCCAGGATTCTGGCTTTCCCATATCCACAGGCAGCTGGCCACAGTGCAACTTCCTCTTTTGTGGTAAGACCATACACTCAGCTTTTGGGTTTGTTAAGACAGTCTCAGGATTGCCATCTTCCCCTCAGGTTCTGCCAGAGAAGTGAGTCTTCTACCAGGCCACTGGCTATCTTCCATTCAGTCAACGAGCAAATATTAGATATCATTAATTGTTTCTCCCTCATGTTTGCTTGCTTCTTGTATCTCCCAATGCCATGAGTGTTTTGTCTTTTGTTCTTTTTCTCCCCTTCCCTATGCTTTCTGCTATACTTCCACCCTCTACATATATATCTATGTGTAAGTATATATATGTATAAGGCAATATTATAGAAAAAAATAGAAGTAAAACAATACTTTATACGTCTTTGGTAAAATATGTCTAAGTCTTTAAATTCAAGGGCTTTTAGGAAGCAGTACAAGGTTTCAATATATATAAGCAATATACATGTAGTATTTGATACATGTGAAATAAAAATAAGTATCATGGTCTTTTTTTGCCTGTACTTACAAAGACTATCCAAAATTAGAATGTGAATATCTTTGTTATATTGAACATTTTCTATACATACTAATGATGAAGCAAAATATAATAACTTTTATACTTTAAAATATTTGTTTTACAGAATTGTTTAATATAGTACTTATTGATAAATTGTAGAAATCAGCAGTAAACTAACCAATATACATGAGATATGCACACAGTTAATTTAGGAATAAAATATGTGTAATCTTCTTAAAAATATTGGAAATAACAGAATTTATCTTCAATTAATGCATGGCATACATAAGGATGAATAGTAGACTTTGGAGATTTCAGAGTAAACAGTATAATGCTGACAAAAGGTATTTTTCCAGAACAGGTAAAAGAAAAACAAATTGCCAGTATTACCAATATTTCACAATACATATAACCAGTGTTACAGAATGCACACAGCCATTAATAAGGGCAAGATAAAAACTTGAATTAACTTCACTTTACTCCTATAATTCCATTGAAATGATAGTGACAATGCACATAAGACAATAAATATGAATTAGTATTGAGAATAGCAGGAGAGAACTCTGGAGATTTTGATGAATACGTACAAATAGGAAGTAGATGGGTTTGAATAGATAGATGAACGAGAAAGACAGAGCATATAGCTCAAAAATCCATAAGAAAAACTATTAGGAGCCATTCTTCTATTTACAAAGAAATTCTGAATCAGCAGATATTGTGGAGCTGGGAAGGCACTCGGAGTGACTAATTGAAGGAATTTCTACCAAACCTTTGTTGGCCACCCTAATTACTTCCTTCCCACACATCAGAGTCACTGAAAGTGGTGGCATATACCCCTGGGCTAAGAGGGGAAGTAGGATTTCCAAAGACATAAATAAAACAAGATACATGAAGAGCAAAACAGAGTTAATGTGGGTACTGCCACCCAAAAGTAAGTCTTCCTCATTTTTTCATGAGATCAGGCATGGGTAGACTTTCCAGCTCATCATTCATTAGCACACACTAAAGTTAAAACTGCCATTCCACAGCTCTTAGTCAGCTCTCTCATTCAGGGAAATGGAGAAGAATGGACAACCAAGTTTACCAGATTATGATAAAAACAGACAAAAATGAGAAGCAACAAGAGGTGAAAACACAACTAATGACCATAAAAATTATTCAAGAAACATAAGAAAATGTCTTTTGTTTTAAAGTCCATTTGATGTTCTCAAAGAGAGGGGGACAATATCACAACCACAAAACAAGAACAAGCTGCCATTAACAGAAAAGAAAAATTCAAGCCAAACTATATCCCATGAGGGTCAAAAATCAAAAACAAGGAAGAATTGTTTAGACATGCAAAGAAATAATAAACCCTCCATTTCTGAAACCCATATTGAAATAAAAGAAGAACTCATGAGATAAGAAAGACTTGGATTTTTTTTAAAGTGGTATATGAGCACAAAATAAAAATGGAGGATAGCGATGCAAAATGCTTTGAGAACAATTGGTTTAAATGAGAAGTGTAGTCTTAGGGCTTCAAAATAATGTCTTTAAATATAAGAATGGTATGAATTTTGTTCAACAGATACTATGATTGTGAAGTATATACACATCTAATGGGTGTGGTGCACACCGTCTGGGGGATGGACATGCTTGAAGCTCTGACTCAGGTGAAGCAAAACCAATATATGTAACCAAAACATTTGTACCCCAGTAATATGCTGAAATAAAAAAAGAAAGAAAGAAAGAAAGAAAGAAAGAAAGAAAGAAAGAAAGAAACTAGAGCATCTAAAGGTAGCTACTAGGCACATGTCCTTATTGACATTTGAATTTACATTAATTAAATGAATAAAATTTATAATTTGGTTTCTCAGTCACACTAGCCACATTTCCAGTGCTCAGTAGCCACATATGGCTAGTGACTACTGTATTGGACAACACAGACATAGAACTTTTCAGCATTGCTGAAAAGCCTAGTGATCTTGGTGATATGGTGAGCATATTTCTTTCATTCATTATTCAATAAATATCCATTGAATAGCTTCGTTTTGAAGAATAGGACAAGCTAAGAATATAGAATCCATAACGAGTCAGCAAAGTCCTGGTCCTTAAAGGTCTTAGAGTCTAACAGACAGATAGACAATAAACAAATACAGGAGTATCTCATTTTTTGTTTTGTTTGTTTTGTTTTGTTTAAAGAGGTTTATTCTGAAGTGACTATAAGTGACCAAAGACTGGGGAAATGTATCTCAAGAGGTTCTGAGAAAATGCACCTAAGTTAGCCCGGTTACAGTTTGGTTTCTTAAACTGTAGGGATACAGGAATTGCAGGTAAAATCATAAATCTGTATGTGGAAGATATACATTGGTTTGGCCCCAAAATTTGGGACATCTCCAAGCTGGGGCTTACAGATTATAGGTGGGTTCAAAGATTCTTTGGCTGAGTAGTACTCCATGGTGTGTGCATGTGTGTGTGTGTTTATACGTATATACACACACACACATACACCCCTCACATTTTCTTTGTCCACTCATGAACTGATAGGAACTTAGGTTGACTCCATATCTTCACAATTGTAAATTGTGCTATGATAAACATTCAAGTGCAGGTGTCTTTTTGATATAATGACTTCTTTTCCTTTGGGTAGAGAGATACGTAACAGTGGGATTTGTTGGATCAAATGGTAGGTCTACATTTATTTCTTTGAGGAATCTCCATACTGTTTTCCATAGAGGTTGTGCTAATTTGTAGTCCCACCAATAATGTCTCAGTGTTCCTTTCTTTCTGCATCCATGCCAGCATCTATTGTTTTTAGACTTTTTAATAATGGCCATTCTGACAGAGATAAAATGGTATCTAATTGTGGTTTTAATTTTCATTTTCCTGATGATTAGTGATGTTGAACATTTTTTTCATATGTTTTTTGGCCATTTGTCTAACTTCTTTTGAAAAACTTTGTTCATGTCTTTTGCTCAGTTTTTAATGGGGTTATTGGATTATGACTTGTTGATTTATTTGAGTTCTATGTAGGTCCTGAATGTTAGCCTGTTATTGGAAATATAGTTTGCAAATATTTTCTTCCATTCTGTAGGTTGCCAGTGTGCTCTGTTGATTATTTCCTTTGCTATGTAGAAGCTTTTTAATTTAAGTAAGTCCCATTTATTTATTTTTGTTATTGTAGAATTTGCCTTTGGGGTCTTAGTTATAAATTCTTTGCCTAGGCCAATGTCTAGAAAGTTTTTCCTACTTTTTATTCTAGGACTTTTAGGGCTTCATGCCTTGCATTTAAGCCTTTTATCCATCTTGAATTAATCTTTGTATATGGTGAGATATTGGGGTCTTGTTTGAGTCTTCGTGTGGCTATCCAATTTTCCCAGCACTATTTGATGAATAGGGCTTCTTTTCCCCAATGTATGTTATCTTCTTTCTCAAAAATCAGTTGGTTATAAATAGATGGCTTTATTTTGGGGTTCTCTGTTCTGTTCCATTTGTCTATATCTCTGCTTTTATACCAGTACCATGCTGTTTTGGTTACTATAGCTTTGTAGGATGATTTGAAGTTAGGTAATGTGATGCCTCTAGATTTCTTCTTTTTGCTCAAGATTGCTTTGGCTATTCAGGATGTTACTGGGTTCCAGATGAAGCTTAGAATTATTTTTCTAGATCTGTGAAATACAAAGTTGGTATTTTGAAAGGGATTGCATTGAATCTTTATATTACTTTGGGCAGTATGGACATTTTAACAAGGCTAATTCTACCAATCCATGAGCATGGAATGTTTTTTCATATCTTTGTGGCATCTATAATTTCTTTCATCAGTGTTTTGTAGTTCTCTTTGTAGAGATCTTCCACCTCTTTGATTAAGTATGTTCTTAGGTAGTTCATTTTCTTGGTAGCTATTCTGAATGTTATTGAATCCTTGATTTGACTCAGGTTTACTGTTATTGGTATATAGAAATGCTACCAATTTGTGTACTTTGATTTTGTAGTCTGAGACTTTGCTGAATTTATTTATCAATTCTAGAAGTCTTTTGGTGGAGTATTTAGGCTTTGTAGATACAGTATCATATTGCTGGCAAATAGGGCTAGTTTGACCTCCTCTTTTCTGGTATGGATATACCCTGGCTGGGGCAATGCTGGGGTGGTTGCTTTCTTTCTTTCTCTCTCTTGCTTGATTGCTCTGGCTAGGACTTCTGGTATTATGTTGAATTGAGTTGGTGACAGTGGGCACCCTTGTCTTGTTCTAGTTCTTCGGGGGAATATTTTTAACTTTTTCCCATTCAATATGATGTTGGTCATGAGTTTGTCATATATTGCTTTTATAATTTTGAGGTATATTCCTTATATATCTAGAGTTTGAGAGGTCTTATCATGAAAGGGTGCTGGATTTTATCAAATGCTTCTACTGTGTCTATTTAGAGATCCATAAGGTCTTTATTTTTGCTGCTGTTTATGAGGTCTGAGAATTTTATTTCTAATTTTATTCCACTGTGGTCTGAGAAGACAGATGATATGATTTTGAATTTTCTAACTTTGCCAAGACTTGTTTTGTGGCCTAAGATATGATCAACCTTACAAAATGTCCCATGTGCTGGTGATAGGAATGCACATCCGGTAGTTTTGGGGTAGAATATTGTGTAAATTCTTATTTTTTCTATCTCTTTAGTGACTTTTTCATTTTTTTCATTGATATCCTGAAATAGATTTTTGGCTTCTTTGTGTTAGTTTTCAACTTTCTCTTCAGTGCCATTCATCTTATTTGTCATCCATATTCTGAATTACATTTCTCACATTTTGACAATTTCCTTTTGGATAGATCTGTTGCTGTAGATCTACTGTGATCCCTTTGGGGGTGTCAAATTAACTTTGTTTTTATTGTTGCCAGGTTTTTTCTTCTCATCCGAAACCTCTTCTCTCAGTTCAAGGCACACAGGTTTGCAGCGCAGCTATTATCCTTTGCTGGGAACTCTTCTACTTAGTGAGAAGATGGAGAGGTCCCTATATGGTGCTTTTGTGACCTTTTCTGGAAGATTGATTAGGCAGGAGAAGGGAGATGCACTGAGAGCTGTATTGCAGCTGTTATGTGTTGTCCCATTCCCCTGTGATTGTCACAGTCCAAACCAGTGTTGTATTATCTCCATGTGGACTGGTGGTTTATTTTCTAGGCTGCTGTTAGGAGCTCATGCAGGAGGCTGGGAGACCCTCTCTCCACAGAAGCTGGTGCTACTGGAGATTGCTCTGCCTGGATCTTCCTGTAGTGGTAACAGTGGCAGCTGGGCAAGGCTATCTAGGCAGCAGCCAGCTGTGGGTGTTAGGGCTGTAGGTGTTTACTCCACCCAGCTCCAGGCATAATGGTGGCTCACAGCTAGGAGGTACTTGGTGGAACGCTGGACCAAAGGGTGGTTTCCTCCAGGTGGAGGGTATGAGCCTCAGGGGTGGGGTTACAGAGCCCAGAGGCAGCAGCACAGGAGCCTCAGGAACTAGGCCACCAGGGCCTGGGCTGGGGGACCTGGTGACAGTGGCACTGGAGCCTCAGGGACAAGGGCTCAGGGCTGGGCCTCCAGCAGCCGGGGATCTCCCCTGCCCAGGACCCACAGAGGCAGTCACCGTGGGACTTCTCAGGTGGTGTCTGTTCTCCTCAATTCCCCTGTGAAGAGGAGGGGTGCTCTGCTCCCAGTCACAGACAAATGAGAGCATCCACTCTCCCTGCTCCCTCCCCAGCCTGGCTGGGGCAATGCTGGGGTGGTTGCAGCAAGGCCAAGCCCTATGTATACAAGTGCCCTGGACCCGAGAGCTCACACTCTTGTCACCTGTAATGACCCAGGAACTGACATCACTGGGTTCCTGCTGTGTCTGCTCTCTGGTGCAATGTCACTGCACAGATTCCAAGCAGCTCCCTGATCAGTCCAAGGTCTGCAGCACTGGTTGGGACCACCTCACAGCTCAGGTAACAGTGTCCACAGGGGAGTGTAGAGCCCCAGTGTTTTTTTCTCTTGTCCTTCCCCACATGTGGATGCCTCCCCCAGGTACCTTCCAATCTTGCCAAATGGATTACCCTGTCACATTCTCCTCACTTTGATTGTCCCCTTTCATTTCTCTGATGTGTCACAATGTTCTCTCTCCAAGAAGGCCCATTCGTAGGTAGGCATCCACCTGCAACTTTAGTTCTCTCCTTTAGATTGGTGCACAGGGGCTGCTTCTTACCCACCATCTTGCCAGGCCAACCATACCTTATTTTTATTGTGCAGTGCTTTACTGCTTTTCAAAGGTATTGCATGTTTTACAAATTGAATGTTTATAGTAACCTTGCAATAAGCAAGTCTATCAGTACCATTTTTCCAACAACATGTTTTCACTTCATGTCTCTGTGTCACATTTTGGCAATTCTTTCAATAATTCAAACATTTGCATTATTGCTATATCTGTCATAATGATCTGTGATCAGTGATCTTTGATGTTACTATTCTAGTTGTTTTGGGGTGTCTCTAACAACACTGATATAAGACAGCAAACTTAACTGATAAATATTATGTATGCTCTGACTGCTCGACCTACCAGCTTTTCCCTCATCTTCCTCTCCTCAGGCTTTGTCATTTCCAAAGAAACAATAATATTGAAATTAGGCCAATTAATAAGCCTACAATGGTCTCTAAGTGTTTAAGTGAAAGGAAGAGTCACTCATCTCTTACTTCAAATCAAAGCTAGAAATGATTAAGCTTAGTGAAGAAAGCATGTTGAAAGCTGAGATAGGCTGAAAGTTAGGGCATTTATGCCAAATTAGCCAAGTTGTGAATGCAAAGGAAATATTTTTGAAGTAAATTAAAAGTGCTACTTCAGTGAACACATGAATGATAAGAAAATGAAATAACCTTACTGCTGATATGGAGAAAATTTGAGTGGTCTGGATAAATCAAACCAGCCACAGCATTCCCTTTAGCCAAAGCCTAATCCAGAGCAAGGCCCTAACTCTCTTCAAGCCATAGAGGACAAGTTAATGCCTGGCTTCAAAGCTTCAAAGAGCAGGCAGGCTCTCTTGTTAGGGGCTACTGCAGCTGGTAACTTTTAAGTTGAAGCCAATGCTCATTTACAATTCTGAAAATCCTAGGGCCCTTAAGAATTATGCTAAATCTACTCTGCCTGTGCTCTATAAATGGAACAACAAAGCCTGGATGACAGCACATCTGTTTACAACATGGTTTGCTGAATATTTTAAGCCCGCTGTTGGGACCTAGCACTCAGAAAAAAAGAATTCCTTTCAAAATGTTACTGCTTATTAACACTTGGTCACCCAAGAGCTCTGATGGAGATTAATGTTGTTGTCATACCTGCTAATACAACATTCATTCTGCAACCCACAGATCAAGGAGGAATTTTGACCTTGAATCTTATTAAAGAACTACATTTCATAAGGCTATAGCTGCTATAGGCAGTGATTCCACCAATGGATCTGGGAAAAGTCAATTGAAAACCTTCTGAAAAGGATTCATTATTCTAGATGTCGTTAAGTATGTTTGTGATTTGTGGGCGGAGGACAAAACATCAACATTAATAGGAGTTTGGAAGAAACTGATTCTAGTCCTCATGGATGACTTTGAGGGGTTCAAGACTTCCGTGGAGGAGGTAACTGCAGATGTGGTGGAAATAGCAAGAGAACTATAATTCAAGGTGGAGCCTGAAGACGGCTGAATTGTTGCAATCTCAGGATAAAACTTTAACAAATGAGGAGTTGTTTCTTATAGATCACAAAGGAAGGGGTTTCTTAAGATGGAATCTATTCCTGGTGAAGATGCTGTGGACATTGTTTAAATGATAACAAAGGATTTAGGATATTACATAAACTTAGTTGATAAAGCAGCAGCAAGGTTTGAAAGAATTGACTCAAATTTTGAGTGAAGTTCTACTGTGGGTAAAATGCTATCAAATAGCATCATAAGTTACAGAGAAATCTTCCATGAAAAGAAGAGTAAGTCAATGAACTAAACTTTATTTTTGTCTGTTTTAAGAAATTGTCATAGCCACCCCAACCTTCAACAACCACCACCCTGATCAGTCAGCAGCCATCAACATCAAGGCAAGCCCCTCCACCAGCAAAAAGATTACAACTCACTGAAGGCTCAGGTGATTGTTAGCATTTCTTAGCAATAAAGTATTTTTATGTGCATTTGGTATGTGCATTTTTTAGACATAATGCTATTGCACACTTAATAGACTACAATATAATGTAAATACAACTTTTATATGTGTGGGGAAACCAAAAATTTCATAAGACTTGTTTTATTGCAATATTTGCTTCATTGTGGTGATCTGGAACTGACCCCACAATATCTCTGAGGTATGCCTGTAATGCATAATATGATATAATGGGTTGACAGCTGCCAAAAGGAAAAATAAAAACAGTATTAAGGTATGGAGGGGTTGAGGACAGGAGACTATTTAAAGCTGGGCACGAGGAAAGGCTTCTCTGAGAATGTGAAGTTTGAGGGACATACGGTAAAAAGAAGTCCCATGAAAATCTGTTGGGAGCATATTCCATATAGAGAGAAAATCAAGTAGAAGGTCCCTGAGGTGGAAAAACCTTGAATGTTCCACAGAACTTAAAGCAGGCTATTGTGGCAGAAACAGTGAACAAGGAACATAGCAGGAAAAAAGGTCAGAGAAGTAAGAAGAAGGCAGATCATATAGGAACATACAAGCAAGAGTCAGGATGCAAATTTTTTTCTAGGGATGATGGCTAATTTTTGAGTGAGATGTGACATCAAATTTACATATTCAAACCCATCACTTTAGCTAGTTTTTATGACAAATTATATGAGTGCAAAAAGAGAAGTGAACTTTTTCTTTGAAAACTTCAGAAAAAGTAAATATATTTGCCAGAAAGTTCCTAGCCCAAATATGAAGCAAACTAAATCCATCTTATGAATGGAGTATAAGAATTACACATTATTTCACCTTGAGATCTGAAATATTCTCCTTCAATGGGCAGTTTTATGAATAGAATTGTACTTCCTTCTCTGTGAATTAATCACAATAGTGAGTTTTGCAGAGAATAATTTTATGTAAACTATCTATTATGAATACTGTTCATTGGTATCAAATGTTTCGGACAAATAAAAAAATACCAGTAAAACATGTTACTTATAATTATAATATTATAATCCCTAGAAGAACAAATCAGAAATTTATAAAAAATGGTTACCTCTGAGGAGCAAGAGGGTTACATCGGATAGTAGACCTTTTTGTTGTTTAATACCATTCTGAAGAATTTGCATTTGTAACTATGTGCTTATTTTATAATTTATTATATAAGACTTTTAAACATAAAATATTATATAATATTACTGATATTATATTATAAACAATTACACTTATCTTGTTCCTTACTATAAACTTAAATTTATTGTCAATATTACATATTTTGGATGCTGAGTAAAAGGGCTGACTTTTAAAGAAACAACAAATAGACAAAAATTGCAAGTCACAGTGTGTATTAAAAACCATGATACACACAGGTCATGACAAAAGTTGCTATCCAACATTTTCATTTCCCAAGAGGTAAACAATTCATACATAATGGATTATGTACATGGAAAAAAAAGGAAGAAAACTGTAACATTTTGTTGGATTTGATCAATATAGAGATTTGCTATTAAATGTGTAAAGATCTCTGAGGATAATGATAAATTGGAAAAAGTCGGCAGCTATTATACCCTTTCAGACCAATTGCTAGATAATCAAAGGTTATAAGAGAATGAAAGCTTAGGCATGTTTCAAGTAAATGTCTGGCATACACAGCACGTTAAGGGGAGAAAAAACTTAAAAATATAAGATTCCATTTCCAATGTCAGAAAAAGGAGCAGAAAATGAAGGATAGATGTGACACTCACCAGCATAGAGTTGATAATCATAATATTCAATCCATACACTAGGGAGAAAGTCATTTACCAGGAAGTAATAAAGGTGAGAAATGAGTCTATGAAATTTCCTGCCAAAATTCATAAAAAATAAGAGAATTTATTTTCACAAGTACATGAAGAAATGAACAAACATCAAAAGGAATCTGACCAGTCGAGAACAGCACCTTGAAGGCCCCTACATTAACCAGATGCCATGATTTATAAAGCACATGCTATAAATACTTTAAAAAATTAGCCCAAAGGAAAAAATTCAGCAATTGTGCATTACAGATTATGATTATAATCTATGATTACAATTTTTGAAGAGAGAGAAATCTACATTTCAATAACTATGATTTACAAATTCTTAAGAGAAACCTTTAAAATTCTGCTTTCTAAATAATTATAACTGTGACAAGTCATAGTTAATGAGTGCTAATGGTAACTGCATATCAGAATGCACCTTGAATAGATTAGATAATAGTGTAATAAAATATCAAAATTTACAAATCGGAAATATAAATATATATTATTACAAGTTTAGTAATATTTTTTAAATCTCAAGTTCTTGCCACTGATAGACCTCACACAGAAAGAAAGAATTTTTGCAGAATTTACCAAATAAATACTGGAAGAGTATCTTAGTACTAAACCTATCTAGTCAAACTCCTTCAACTTGAATAGAAACCTGAGACTCTAAAGCAGTGGTCCCCAACCTTTTTGGTGCCAGGGACTGGTTTCATGGATGACAATTTTTCCACTGACAGGGTAGGGGGTTGGCTCAGGGATGGGATGGTGAGTGATGGGGAGCACCTGTAAATACAGATGAAGTTTTGCTCACCTCCACCTGCTCATCTCCTGGCACAGCTTGGTTCCTAGCAGTACACAGACTAGTACCAGTCTCTGGTCTGGGGGCTGGGGACTGCAGCTGTAAAGAACGATTCCGATAAAAAATCATATACATCTTACTAAAACTAGGATTATATCAATAGCATTGAGTTGGAATCCCATCTTGGAAAATAATGACTTGAAGTCAATTTTATATATTGATTATCTGGGTTAATTTACAAAATGTATTTGTCAGGACTCTTTCAATGAGAAATGACAGAAACCCAAGTCATACTCTCTTAATTCAAAGAGAATCTATTGGCTCTTGTAACTATCAGTAGAAATCCAGGGTCATTTAGCTGCAGGTATGACTGGATCTAGGATTTTAGAAAAGACTCAGGTGCTTTCAGTCTCTTGGCTCTGCTTTCCTCTATAATGGCTTTCCTCTTAGGTGAGCTGTTACTGTATGGAAGCCCTCTGTATCTCGAGGCTAACCACTTACCCACTTCAATTTCAGTGAATATTAGCCTTTGTTTCTTAATAGTTGGGAAAAAATAAAGTCCTGGAATTGAGCCTCAGTGCCCTGAAGTATCATAGATCCACCTTTAGAACTCAACAGGGATGGAGAGGTAGATTTAAACTACATCTGTACCAAGTAGAAACCACATGAACTGAGAGAAGGGAAAGGGTGGTTTTTCAGGAAAATCAATGTATCTTCTAAGACCACAGAAAAATGAATTGCAGACAAGCAAAAGCAGATGTCTACTATATTTGATTGGATTCATTTTTTATTCTACAAATGATATAACATCTGGCACACTTAGTATTGTATTGTTGTAGAAAGAGCATTGGGAATAGAAGCAAGATCTAATTTTATGACCTTAAGTAAGTTTCCAAGCCTTTCTGAGTCTACTTTCTTCGTATGTAAAGCATTTTAAAAATACATTCATGGCCGGGCGCGGTGGCTCACGCCTGTAATCCTAGCACTCTGGGAGGCCGAGGCGGGTGGATTGCTCAAGGTCAGGAGTTCGAGACCAGCCTGAGCGAGACCCCGTCTCTACTAAAAATGGAAAGACATTATATGGACAACTAAAGATCTATATAGAAAAAATTAGCCGGGCATAGTGGCGCATGCCTGTAGTCCCAGCTACTCGGGAGGCTGAGGCAGTAGGATCGCTTAAGCCGAGGAGTCTGAGGTTGCTGTGAGCTAAGCTGACGCCAGGGCACTCACTCTAGCCTGGGCAACAAAGTGAGACTCTGTCTCAACAAAAAAAAAAAAAAAAAAAAAAAAAAAAAAAAAATACATTCATCATTGCACTCCTATGAATGATTTGATGAAGAAAAAAGAGCTTGGTAAATAAATGCTCATATTCCAAAAATAAATCTAAGCCTGTCGTAGTGTACAACTTTGGGGGACATCATTCACACAGAATACAATAGAAGAAATCCAGAAATGTCATCTATAAAATGAAGCTAACAATACAGAGTATTTTGAAAGTGTTCATCATAATGTTGGCTACTGTTATGGATTGAACTGTGTCCCCCTCAAAGTTATGTTAATGTCCACCCCTCCCTTAGTACCACAGATGTGACCTTTTTGGAAATAGGATGGTTGTAGTTGTAGTTAGTTAAATTAAGATGAGGTCCTAATTGAGTAAGGTAGACCCTTATTCTAATATGACTGGTGTCCTTACAAGAAGAGATGAGAGACACATATGGGGGAGAGCACCAAGAGACACACAGGGAAAAGATGGCCACATGAAGATGGAGGCAGGTATTGGAGTGATAACTCACAAGCCAAGGAACACCAAGGACTGTCTGCCACCACCAGGAGCTGAGAGAGGCATGGGACAGATTCTCCATCAGAGCCCTCAGGAGGAATCAACACTGCTGACACTTGGAATTCAGTCTTCTAGCCTTTAGAACTGTGAGAGAATACATTTCTGACATTTTAAGTCATGTAGTTCATGGCACTTTGTTAGAACAGCCCTAGAAAACTAACATGGCCACATTGAAGTCAGTCATAGTTAAATTTGAAAGTATTATGTACATTCAAAGTGTTTTAGTTTTTCTAAAATAGAGTATTATGTATTTTAAACCTATGGATACTTTTAAAACTAAGAATATTCAAAAATCATTGGATTAATTTTGGACATCTCCTTGTATCTCTTTATAGCACTTGCCACTTTTAAATTTTTTTTTTATTTCAGCATATTACAGGAGTACAAATGTTTAGGTTACATGTATTAACTTTGCCCCACTTAAGTCAGAAATTCAAGCATGTCCATCCCCTAGACGGTGCTCACCACACTCATTAGGTGTGAATATACCCATCCTTTCCTCCCACCTCCCACCTGCCCAACACCTGATGAATGTGCACTTAAGTATTGATCAGTTAATCTCAATTTGATGGTGAGAACATGTGGTGCTTGTTTTTCCATTCTTGTGATAGTTCCCTTAGTAGAATCGGCTCCAGCCCTATCCAGGATAACATAAGAGGTGCTATATCACTATTGTTTTTTGTGGCTGAGTAGAACTTCATGGTCTACATATACCATATTTTATTAATCCACTCATGTATTGATAGGCACTTGCATCATTTCTACATCTTTGCAGTTGTGAATTGTGCTGCTATAAACATTCTAGTACAGATGTCTTTTTTATAGAATGTCTTTTTTTCCTTTAGGTAGATGCCCAGTAGTGGAATTGCTGGATCAAATGGTAGTTCTACTTTTAACTCTTTGAGGTATCTCCATATTACTTTCCACAGAGGTTGTACCAGTTTGCAGTTCCACCAGCAGTGTATGAGTGTTCCTGTCTCTCTTCATTCACACCAACGTTTATTGATTTGAGACTTTTTGATAAAGGCCATTCTCACTGTGAGAGGGGATAAGTGATATCTCACTGTGGTTTTGATTTGCGTTTCCCTGATGATTAGAGATGTTGAGCATTTTTTCATATGTTTCTTGGTCATTAGTCTATCTTTTGAAAAGTTTCTGTTCATGTCCTTTGCTCACTTTTTAACGGGGTTGTTTGATTTTTTTCTTGCTGATTTTCCTGAGTTCTAAATAGATTCTAGTTATCATCCCTTTATCAGATGTGTAGCATGTGAATATTTTCTTCCATTCTGTAGGTTGTGTGTTTGCTCTCATGATAGTTTCTTTGGCTGTGCAGAAGCTGTTGAATTTGATCAGGTCCCATCAATTAACTTTTGTTGTTGCTGTGATTGCCTTTGGAGTCTTCTTCATAAATTCATTGCCTAGGCCAATGTTCATAAGAGTTTTTCCAACACTTTCTTCTATAATTCTTATTGTTCATACCTTAGGTGTAAGTCTGTTAGGCACTGTGAGCTGAGTTTTGTGAAAGGCGAGAGGTTCGGATCCTGTTTCAGTCTTGTACATGTGGCTACCTAATTTTCCCAGCACCATTTATTGAATAAGGATTCTTTTCCCCAGTATATGTTTTTGTCTGCTCTATCAAAAATTTGATGGCTACATGAAGATGGTTTTACATCTGGGTTCTCAGTTCTGTTCCATTGGTCTGTATCTCTATTCTTGTGCCAGTATCATGTTGTTTTAGTTACTATAGCCTTGTAGTTATCTTATTTGATACCCTTCTCTCCCAGCTCTTCGCCTATCCCTCTGATTAGCTATTTTCTGTCTTTATCATGTCCTCTTCCTCTACCCTTCAGTATTGATGGAACCCAGCATTCAGCTAGCAGTTAGTTCTCTTTTTACTTCAGGCATCAATGACCATTCTAGGAATACCAAATTCATATTCACAGCCAACAGTCCTCTCCTGAACTCTCAACTGTACAATGGCTGGTTATACTTCGCCATCTAGATATCAAACGCGCAGCTCAAACTGAGCATGTCCAAAACAGAAGTCATGATCTTTCCCCCAAATATGCTTCTCTCCTATCATAAATCCAGGAGTTACCACAGATCATCCCTTTCCCTTACTCTTCGTGTCTAAATCAGAACCAAGCTTCCTGCTTCTACTTCTTCATTCTCATATCTATCTCCCCCTTTCCATCTCCATTACTAACTCTTTGTATTCTTTTATGGGATAGTCAGTCAGGCACAGCCACAAGATGAGACACAGACAAACAAAGTTTATTACATTCAGAAGTCCTGAAGACGGAGGCACAGCAATCCACCTAGGGCCTCCTAGGAAATACACCAGGGTGTCCAGGAGGCAGAAGATAGGAGCAGGGGAAGGTTTAGGCCAGAGCCCTTATTGGGGTTTCTGTAGGAAAGGCAAGGCAGGGTAGTGAACAATTTAGGTTTGGCTAGTTTGAATTTTGGTGGGCCCTGGGCTATAAGGGTGGTCCCTAGTTGCCTGGCACCTGGCCCTATAATGCTTAAGCAGAGCAATATTGCCTTCTGGGGTGTATGGGCCAGGTGGAGGAGATTGGGCTCTGAGCTGGTTAGTTTATATATCAGAAGCTTGCTCAAGGCTGAGTCCTTTGCTATTTCTGAAAATTGGCTAGACCCTGGAGGGTCAGTCTCTCAATGACCCGAAAGATTTTTAGGATGTCAAAACATCAAAATATACAGAAAATTTAAAAACATTTATAATATACTAACTAGTTAAATCTCTCATTATTTCCTTTCATGAATCGCAGAGAATCACATAATTTGCATCCCTGGCTCCATTTTTGCTATCCTCCAATTCATCCTATGCATTGCTGTAGAAGTGATCTGTATAAAATGCAAAACAGATAACATTACTCTCCTGCTTAAAAATCTTCAAAGTTTCCCACAGATTGATGGAAAGAGTCCAAGTTCTTTGGCAGAGTATTCAAGGCCCCCATTGATCTGGCACTTGCTTCCTCTCTAGAATCATTTGTGCTAATTGCTGTGCATGCTTCAGCTCTAATTCAGCCACTTAAAACTCAGAGAGCACCATGCTCTTCAGAGCATCTCCTTGTGCCTGAATTGCCCTTCTCCTCTTTCTCAATGTTGAATACTTACGTTTTTTAAGTTCAAATAAAGACTTTTCTCTTCCATGTAGAATCATGACTTTCTTTTTTTTCCTCACTGTACTTTACTCACATATGTACTGTTAAAGAAAAACAAATTATTCATGACACTTGTTAAAAATGGTAAGGCAGACTTTATTCAAGGAAGGCCATGGTAATAGATATAAGAACCCCTGCAACATGGGTCTCTCACTGGGGGAGAGAGATTCGACTCAACTGTAAGGACAAGTGGGGATTTATAACCAAGGGCCAGGGTGAGGATCAGTGGATGGGAACTATTACACTTAGAGTAAACATCAAGGCCAAGGGGTTTCTGGCTAAAGTGACTTGCTAGGATTGTTGCTGAAGACAGGCCAATGTGATAAGGAATCCAGGATGATCTGATGCAAAAGGTGGGGGATTTTTCTAAACTGACTTTGCAAGATTCTTGCTCAAACTGGATTCTATAAGAACAGAGAGGGAAGGCCAAGTTCAGGCCTAGTCAGAAAGGACTCAGGAGCCTGACTAAAGTGTTTGTCAGAGGATGAGGTCTTTGTCACTACCATAGCACCTAAAACGCTGTGTTACCCTCATTATTTTAAAGAAATTTGTCTTCCAAAGCACTTTATGAAGGCAGGGATTCTCCACGGTGCATCTCAATATATGACACATTATAAGTGCTCAATAAAGGTCTGCTGAATTAATGAATAACAAAAAAGTAAAGTAATAAATGAACAAATGCAAGAGTCAATAGTGAATGAGTCCAACAGTCCCCCAGTGAAGTATTTCACCTGAAAGTAAATAAATGCTTGAAACGTATTCATTGGAAGTGGTTAAAGGACAGACTCTACAGTCAGGTTGCTTGGATTCCCTGCTTGGTCATTTATTTAGGTGACTTTGGACAATTTACTTCTCTGCAAAAATTAGGATGTAATAGTTCCTTCTTTACTGGGTTGTTAGGAAAACTAACCAAATGTATATTTATATTATGAAGAGTCTATTATGAAGATGAAATGAGAATGTAATAATTGCTATATGTATTTTGTTTAAAAATATCTTCAATGACAAAAGATTAGAGGTAAGACTTCTGCTTTAATTGGAGGGAATCTTTATTCCTTCTGTCTCTATATATTGAAAACTCTGAGGTTAAATTATGAACTGAATTTCTGTAGCTCCTGGTACTTCAGTTTCCAGTATACCCACATAAAAATACACATATTTATTGAAAATAACAAAGTTCTTTTTATCCTAGTGCATGTTGGCCAAATGCTTGCTGCAGTCAGTTTTTACTCCATGGCTTTTCTCTCCGTGTACTAGGATGTAGGACTCATGAGGGGTATGTAAGTCACTGTGGCTTTTGCTGACTCAAACCCTGTTGAATTCTATGTGGAAAAAAAAATGTCTCATGCAAATCCACTGGCACTATTGCCAGGTTGTACTGCTAATTTTTAATTTTATTGTACTACCATTATTTTATTTTTATCCCACCCAGTTGCCACTGGAGATTTTATGGTTTATCTAAATAGGTCCATTATAAGTAGAATAAAAATAAAATAAGTTTGTGGTAAGAATACAAATATAAGGAATTAATAGATATAAGTGGCCAGGAAAACTTTATAGAGAAAAAGAGGCATGAATTGAAAGTTAAAGGACTCCTGGAAGTTGTACTGTTAAAAGGACAGTATGGAAGGCATTCTAAACAGAGGAAACTGTCAGAAAAGGCCCAAGGGCAGGAACATTCCTTTATTTTGGAGATGGCCAACACCTCAATCTGCCTTAAGCATTAGGTTTATATGGGAAGGAACCAGGATATAAATTGGAAAGCTGTGATGGAAAACCTTAAATGCCAAACCATTATATCTTAACTCTACCTAAAATGTAATAGGAAGTTGTGAAGATTTTTAAGATGACAATTCTGCCTGAAGCGGGCGGTGTGCAGAATTACTTGGACAAACTAAAGGTTAAATTCAGGCCAGACTTCCAGGAAATAATCTCCTTCCATCAGCAACTGTAGAGTCTAGACGCACAGAATGTGGCAGCAAAGAAGTCATCTTCAGATTCTGTTAAGAGTGAAAGGGTTAGCAAGACAAAGGTCAGAATAAGATAGTGCACAGTTATAGCCAGGGAAAAGGAGAATTTGTAACTGGAAGCCTAAATACAGGGTGGATTCTGGAATGAACAAAATTGGGCACATGGTTGTGTTATCACATATACACATATCACCTGTGTCACAGCAGGGCGGTGTCATTTGGGACAGCAATCTCACTTGTTAAAAAATATTGCTGCCAGGGTGGCCCAGGCACTCAATAAAACTTAATCAGGAAAGAGTGGAAGCAGAGGGACCAATTAGCAGACTCTGGCAGTAGTCAAAATTAAGGGTACTAAGGGCCAGAGGTGGGGTGGTAGAAATGAGATTATAGGGGTTGACACGAAGAAGATTCAAGAGAAAAACACTCCTTTAAAAAAAAGTTTTAAAGTTAAAAATGCTTTCATTTGAAGCAATTGCATATGTCAGGCAATTTCTCCAAAATGTAAGTGCTAATTGATAGATTCTGAAGCTGACTCGCAAGCTAAATTCTTGTCCCTTTAGAAAAGTCATTCTCTCAGTGACCTGGCTGCTGCGTTATCATCTCAAATGCCATTTTTTCTTATTATTTCATTACATTGTAACCTTCAAAGGACAAAATTACGTGTAAGTCATAAATCTTATTTCCCTAAAGCCAAAAGAAAGTCTGCCTCCAAACTCATAATGAAAACTCTTTCCTCTATTTCATAACCACAAAACAGACACGCATTAGATCCAAATTTTTCTGTTACTCTGACTCACCATGAATTTGCTGTTAAATAGCTTTTAATTGAGATCAAACATTAAGAACCTAAAATGAAGTGAATTCTCAGTTCAGAAAAGACTAATTGCCCAGCCTCGCAGCATTTATAAACATCAAGGTCAGTGTGAAATATAGAAGGTCAATGAAACTTTCTGGCAAAGGAGCTCTGGACTCAGAACTACCATTGCAATGTATAGCACACCAGCAGCTTTCCAGTATGCTTCTGCTGCCACTTTCCGTTCATTAAAACCATAAGGTTATTTTGATCCAGTTTTACTTTTTTCCCTCAGTCAGCATTTTATGTATATATGCAAGCTATCCACTTTATTTTGGCAATTTATCTAAAGTAGAAGTTTTCTTGGACCAAAAACCTATATTCTGATTAATGCCTGTGTCACCTTAAACACTAATCTCTTAGTTGATCCTTTTTCCTATTTTCTGAATTTGTTTTATGCTGATATATTTTAATATGTTTATTGAGTTATGAAGCACTCTCAGTAATATGAGACCTTGGCCAAGTAATGGAGTGTGAGCATAGTAAATGATACTCCACATGGTTCTTGGCCTTCTGGTTCCCAGATTTTAGGTCTCAGAAAAGTATACAAGTGTGACATATTTTTATTTTTGGATTCCTCTGTGCTGTTGTATAGCTGGTTCAGAAGAGATCAACTTTCCTTAGGTGATTTCCTTCTTGTTTGCCCATTGTTGTATGCCTACTATGTGACAGATAATATGTTAAACCTTTTCTGTATGTAGTTTCTTTAATCTTCATTAAAACTGCAGAGCTCATTATTATTTTTCCCATTTCACAAGTAAGGAAATTTAATTCAGAAATGTTAAGTAATCTGTTCAATATCACACAACTAGTAGGTGGCAAAGTCATGAGGTGAATTCATGTTTGTCTCACTCCAAAACTGATGCCCTTTAAGGCTGAATTTTTTACTTTCTGCCCATGTCTTCATAACAAAATCCATATAAATCATATTGTACTACTATCTGTATGACAGTGCTGAATTAAGTGTAAGGCAAGAAAACAGTCAAGTCTCTCAGTAAAGAATAATACTAAACTCTTACTGAAGCTTTTTAGTAACAACTATGTGTATATTGAATTCTATGCCCCCCAATGACTTGATTTGGTAATTGTTGGATTATTTAAAGGATAGTGTTAATGAGTTTCTCAATCTGTTTCTTATTTGTATACAAGGAATTCATTATGCTTGACTAGGGCCAAAACAACAAAAGGAACTTAAAAGAATAACTATAAAACAATGTACCTTTAGATTATATTAAGTAGAGTAAGGCTTTAATCCAGGTCAACTGAAAAATACCTATAGATTTTGGTTGGCCACAAGTTTAATTACAGATAGTGGTATGATATAGCTATTAGAATAAAGCTAACTGTATTTTAGATTGTATTAATATGAAAAGAGAACCTTTTTATTTTTTAAATTAAAGAGTCGTTTTATAGTCTACTCTGGGAAGTCCACATGTGATGTACAGTGATGAGTTCCAAATGATAATTTTAAGGGTAACATTAACAAAGTATAGTTTTTCTCAAAGTAAAGTAACCAGGATAATGAGATATTTAAAATGAGAGTCTGCTAGATGAAGATACATTTAACCCACAGTCAAGAATTTAGATAGAAAATGGAAGGAAAGAGACTAGATCTGTCTAGTTATCATTTGTGTTGCCATATTCAACTTCAGAGGGCAAAATTAAGACCAATGAATGGAAGATGAATGTTTCATGAAGACAAATTTTGTGCTGATTTAACATTAATTAGGAAATTCCAACAATGAAATGGCATAGTCTCCCAGAGATGAAAATAGAATAGTTCAAGGATGTCCAGGCTCTTCCTAATTTCATGATCTCTCACTTGAATGATAGTCATGATATTTTTTTTTCATTCTATCTATTAACATATTATGTAATGTGGACCAAGTCTCTTTTACCCTCTCTCTTTATTTAAGCAACTCAGAAGAAAGCATTTATTTAATTGAGAAAAATTGTGGATTCCTCTTGGAGAAATCCAAATTTCATTATCAAACAGAGAAATAGTTTTAATAATCTATGCTAAAGGCTGAATTTACAGAGTCATTCAGTCAGCAAACACATATTGAGCAGTGAATAGAATCCTAATACAAATGAGGCTCAGTCTCTACTCCCAAGGAGTACAGGCCTCTAATAGTACTGAGAGGTAAAGCTCTACCATGAGTATGGTAATATGTGATAGATGAATGAGTGAGGCTCAGGGCAGGCATATTGGCTCTGTATAAATAAAAAAGAGAATACAAGGAAGTTTCTTAGTAGATGTAACAGTTAAGCAGAGTCTTGAAGGATTAATAAAAGTTAGCTGGATGGTCATTCAGAGTGGAATAATTGACATTGGAAACGCTAAACATGATGAGTGGTGAGGGATGAAAAATTACCTCTTGGGCACAATGTACACTATTCAGGTGATGAGTACACTAAAAGCCCATGCTTTACCACTATACGATATATCCATGTAACAAAATTGCACTTGCATCCCCTAAACCTATTGAAATTTTTATTAAAAAGTCATTTAAATAAAACAGACGAACATGAAACTAAACAAAAAGTTAGCTGGATTAGAAAGGCAAGGAAAGGGTATATTATTAATAGAAAAAAGCACATAGAAAGAAGCTACAAAGATGTGAAACAGGTTTAAAAGGGTTACAGAGCTATAAATATTTTCTTATTGTAGGAGTATTGTAGGAGCAAAAGTTGTATGAAGCCAGTTTTGGGAGGTGTGACCATAGAGATTGGCAAGTGAAAAAGCAAGTGATAACGATAAAGCCCAAGATAGAGAAAAACTGTAATAGTTATTAAAGAAAAGATTAATACGCAAATTATAAAATAAATTCTTACAAATCATTTTTAAAAGACCCCCTTATATAAAAATGAGTCACCAATATAAACAGCTAATTTTCATATAAAAATTTTTATTTTTATAAAAATAAATACAATGATAAATAAAATATATTCAGTTTCTCTAATAGCCAGTAATATGGAAATAAAATCAAAATTAAATCATTTTTAACCTATCTGATTAGTAAAAATTGAAGAGACTTCTCATTGACTATTTGGAAGTTTCCATTATATTTTTAAATGTCCATGTTGTTTAACTCAAGAACTCCATATCTGTGTAACTATTCTATATATATATATGCATATTCAAATATGCAATAACCTAAATACTCATCAGGAAGGAAACAAATTATTTTATATTTGTCCTAGTGAACATTATGATACAGTTGAAAAGAAGGTAGATTAACATCATGAAGAGTTTCCAAAACACATTATCAAGTTTAAACACTAAAAAGCAAGTACTTACCATAAAAGGGTGCTGAATTTCCTCAAGTGCTTTTTCTCTGTCTATTGAGAGGATCATATGATCTTTGTTTTTGCTTGTTTATGCAGTGAATCACATTTATATATTTGTGTATGTTGAACCATCCTTGCATCTCTAGGATGAAGCCAATTTGATCATGGAGGATTTTTTTTTTTTTTTTGATGTGCAGCTGAATTCAGTTTGCTAGGATTGTATTGAGAAGTTTTGCATCTATATTCATAAGGAATATTGATCTGTAGCTTTCTTTTTTTGTTGTGTCCTTTTCTGGCTTTGATATCATGGTGATACTGGCTCTGTAATGATTATAGCAGCACAATTCACAATTACAAAGATGTGGAAACAACCCAAGTGCCCACTGGTACATGAGTGGGTTAATAAAATGTGGTATGTGCATATGTATATATACACACATGTATCATGAAGTATTATTCAGCTATAAAAATAAACGGTGAACTAATGCCTTTTGTAACAACCTGGATGGAACTGGAGATCATCCTCTTAAGTGAAGTATCATAAGAATGAAAAAACAAGAACAAACTGGGAGGTATCAGTCTACCATACTTCAAGCTGTACTACAAGGCTATAGTAACTAAAACAGCATGGTACTAGCACAAGAACAGAGATATAGACCTTTGGAACAGGACTGAGAATCCAGAGATGAAACCATCAGCATATGGTAATCTAATCTTGGACAAAACAGACAAAAATATACACTGAGGAAAAGAATCTCTTTTCAACAAATGGTGCTGGGAAAACTGGATGGCTACACGCAGAAGATTGAAACTGGATCCCCACCTCTCACCTCTTACAAAAATCAATTCAAGATGGATAACAGACTTAAACCTAAGGCATTAAATCTTAAGAATTCTAGAAGAAGATGTTGAGAAGACCCTTTCAGACATCGGCCTAAGCAAAGAATTTTTGCAGAAGACCCCCAAAGCAATCACTGCAGCAACAAAAGTAAATAAATGGGACCTGATCAAATTAAAAAGCTTTTGTACAGCCAAGGAAACTATCATTTGAGTGAACAGATAGCCAACAGAATGGGACAAAATATTTGCTCTCTACACATCCGATAAAGGGCTGATAACAAGAATCTATCTTTAGAACTTAAAAAAATCACCAAGAAAAAAATCAAACAACTCCATCAGTAAATGGGCAAAGGACATGAACAGAAACTTTTCAAAAGGAGACAGAATAATGGCCAGCAAACATATTTTTAAAAAAGCTCAACATCTGCAATTATTAGAGAAATGCAAATCAAAACCACTATCATAGGTATGTATGTATAGGAAAATATGTAGTATCTATAGGTTCAGTTCTATCTGTGGTTTCAGGCACGCACTGGAGGTCTTCAAACACCACACCCCCAGTGGATAAGGGGGGACTACTGTATCAAATATTAGAAGAGTTGAACTGTGCTATTAACATGCTATTAAGTCCTATACACACAATAAGCATGTACACATTTCTGTCAAGTGTAGATGAAGCATTTACAAAAATTGATCATGTAACCATTTATAAACAAATCTAAGCAAATGTCAAAGAATCATAGTACTGATCACATTTTCTGAGTATGATGAAATTATTTTTTATTGTGAACATTTGAATTAGAAATTTGAAAGATAGATGGAAAATTCCTCATATATCTGGAAATTTTAAAAACTGTGTCCATTCTGCTAAGTGAAATATCGCAAGATGGAAAAACAAGCACCACATGTACTCACCATCAAATTGGTATTAACTGATCAACACTTATGCGCACATATAGTAGTAACATTTATCGGCATCAGGCAGGTGGGAAGGGGGAGGAGAAGATGGGTATATTCACACCTAATGGGCGTGGTGTGCACTGTCTGGGGGTGGACACGTTTGAAGCTCTGACTCGGTGGAAGGCAAAGGCAATATATGTAACCTAAACATTTGTACCCCTGCAATATGCTGAAATAAAACAAAGAAAATAAATAAATAATATAGACAGGGGAAATGAAAAAAAAAAAAAAAACACAATGAGATATCACCTAACACCAGTGATATTGGCCTCTATCAAAAAATCCCAAAACAACAAATGCTGGCGAGGATGTGGAGAGATGGGAACACTCTTACACTGCTGGTGTGACTGCAGATTGGTGCAACCTCTGTGGAAAAGAATTTGGAGCTACCTCAAAGAGCTAAAAATAGAAATACCATTCGATCCAGCAATAGCACTATTAGGCATCTACCTAAAAGAGCAAAAGAAATTCTATAATAAAGACATCTGCATCCGAATGTTTATAGCAGCACAAGTCACTATTGCAAGGATGTGGAAAAAACCCAAGTGCCTGTCAGTTCATGAGTGGATTATTAAAATTTGGTATATGTATACAATGGAATATTACTCAATTATAAGAAATGACGGTGATCTATCACCTCTTATATTTTCCTGGATAGAGCTTGAGCCCATCTTCTGAAGTGAGGTATCACAAAATGGAAGAATAGGCTCCACATGTACTCAGCATCATATTGGCACTAACTGGTCAATACTATCGTGCTCACACAGTAGTAATAGTCTTCAGGGATTAAGGAGTTGGGGCTGGGTAAATTCACAACTAATGGACGTGGTGAGCATTGTAGGGGGAAAAAGCCACTCCTCAAATCATGGTTTGGATGTGACAAAGTCATAACATGTAACCAAAATGTTTGTACCCCCATAATATCCTGAAATAAATAAATTTCTTAAAAAATTTTTAAAAAAATGGAAAAACGAAAACCACATGAACTCACTACTAAATTGGAACTAATAGATCAACACTCATGTGCACATATGGTGGTAAAATTCAATGGAATCAAGCAGGTGAGGGGCGGGGAGGGGATGGGTGAATTCACACCTAACAGGTACAATGCACACTATCTGGGTGATGGACACAGTTATAACTTTGACTCAATCTGTATGAAAGCAATTCATGTAACCAAAACATTTATACCTCCGTAATATTCTGAAATTTTCAAAACAAGCAAGTGCAATATATATATAGTGTAATCTCATTTTTTTGTAAAACTCACAAAACTATTAATTTTCATATCTATGTATGTAAGCAAGCATGCCATCCAAAAACATCTGAGAGAGTTCACATCAAAATGACAACAGTAGGGGGATGGGATCATATGAATAATAAAAGGGAATTTTAAATTTTATAATTTGTTTAAATGTTAATAAGAATAGTTTGTGTATTTCAGTGTTATATAAATTGTAAGCATTATTCTTAGATCTCTGGGGAGCCTTTGAAACATTTTAGCAGGGAAATCACATGGGCACATTTGCACTTTAGGAATATATTTCTGGCAGTTGAATATAAGAGAGACTGGGGAAAATTAAACTGGAGACAAGTTAGTCAAAAAAAAGTGATGGCAATAATCCACAGTCAACAGTAAGGATGCACTTAAGACTGTGTAATTGTAGCAAAGATGGAAAGAAGAGGGTGACTAAGAAATATATGTATTTACTGCATGGAATCTACAGGACACCCCCCTTGAGATCAGAAGGTAGCTGTGAAGGAAGAGTCTAAATGAGCTTCAAGGTTCCAACTTAGCAACTGACTGAACAGTTAAGTCCATTCATCGAGATAAGGAATGTGGAGGATGAGGGGGAGACGACAGGGAGTGGACTATAGGAAGTGTGATTCCTAGACCCTTGTTATCCTGAGGAATTTAGGGGTTTCAGTAAGAGAACCATCAAAGATTTTCTGTTGGCCGGGCGCGGTGGCTCACGCCTGTAATCCTAGCACTCTGGGAGGCCGAGGCGGGTGGATCGCTCAAGGTCAGGAGTTCGAGACCAGCCTGAGTGAGACCCCGTCTCTACTAAAAATAGAAAGACATTATATGGACAACTAAAAATCTATATAGAAAAAATTAGCCGGGCATGGTGGCGCATGCCTGTAGTCCCAGCTACTCGGGAGGCTGAGGCAGTAGGATCGCTTAAGCCGAGGAGTCTGAGGTTGCTGTGAGCTAAGCTGACGCCACGGCACTCACTCTAGCCTGGGCAACAAAGTGAGACTCTGTCTCAACAAAAAAAAAAAAAAAAAAAGATTTTCTGTCAAATCTTTTTTTCAAGAAAAAAGTACTCATTCTCTATAGAGGGAGTTGATGGGAAATGAGTTCCACCTAAATATACTATAAAGCTTCAATAAATGTCTAGATTCCACAAGAAGTTGGTCAGTAGATTTTTTGTCCTTGAGTAATCCAAGGAGCAGCTACATTTACATGACATGAGTATATTATCACTGTGAGAGAAGGGCTATCATTTTTATCCACTAAAGAGTTGTACCCCTGCCACCTTCCTTCCATCCCATGCACCAAGCAGCCTGACCAGCTCACACTCAATTGGAAGTCTCAAAACTTTATGGAATATCTTCTGTCAGAATGCCCTAGGTGCACACTAATATATAAGTCTTGACAAGCTTGCATTTTGGGGGTCAGCAATATTTTTTGTCCTTAAGTTGATCTCAAGGTTATAGAACTTAAGTGGAAGAAGGATTCAATTCAGGCAGGCCACTTATTTGTCTAAGTTCAAAGCATACCATCTTTATTTAATCTATAGACTTTGTTTTACTGTTGAAAGATGGAAATTAAACCTCATTCGTGTATAAAACTGTGACATTAAAATTAGATTAGAAATGCCCCATGGAATGTTTGCATTTATTAATCAGAATTCATCTTTGTCAAAAGTAAAAAGTTTATATTAAATCATGGTAGAATATATAAGATAAAAAAGATTTACTCAGTCATTCATCAGTTTTTAAGTATTTAGAATACAATGAGCAAGGTTACAAAATATTGGCCTTTGTGGAAATTACATTCTTTTGGAAATAGCAAAAGAACAGGCTAATGTGGAAGCACATCTCAAGGGCACTTATGTTGGTAGAAGGATGGCAAGACTGAGAGGACTGGTACTTTTTTTCTGTATTCTTTTAAAACTTAATATTTGATTGAAAGCAAAATTGCAAAAATAGAATTGGAAGTTGTGGAACTGGAAAATAAAATTGCAAAGAAAGAAAAGGAATTTTGAGCAAGACTTATCCAAAGCAAACAAATACAAATGTGTACAGAGAAAAACAGAGACAGATGTTTCTTACAGCAAAACTTTATTCACAATTAAAGATGGAATTTTCTTTTAATAGTGAAGGAAGATAAGCTATTGATTTCTGAGACTTTTTATTTCCTTTCTCATTCTCTTTCTCTTCCATTCATTGAGCATCTAAGCATCAGGCATTGAGCTAAGCTGTGGATACACATTTGTGAATAAAAACTTTCCCATCTTGTTAAAACTGACAAAAAAAAAAAAATGTTACCAATGTGTATATTCTTTCCTGTTCCCTTTAGGAAGTCAGAGTCAATGACTCTCCAGGATCCATGACCCATTAAAGCAATGTTCTTGGCTGAGGTGCCAGGGCACCTCATAATATTACCAATTAAGAATTGTATCTCTAGCTATTCACTTCTAATAATAGAGAAAGCAAAACAAAAATTGCAAACACTTTCTTTAAAAAAGTAAATTAAGCCATTATATCTAAATATCACTCTTAATCCTGTTTTTCCCTGTATGTTCTCTTTAGTGGAGGAGAAAGAGGTAGAGTAATATCTGGGGCTTTGGTAGTTACGTTACAATGTGATTTCACTTCTCATTCATTTTGTGATGCAATGACAGATTGAGAACAATCCAGGCAGATGAGTGGCATCTGGGTTGGTGGATAGACTTTGAAATAATTGCCCAGATAGAGGAAAAAGAATAGTCTAGAACATCCAAAGTGACATCCTTGAAGACTGTTTCAAAATCTAAGCATGAGATAAAGTCATCAGAGGATATTGACACAGTTAATTTGGGGACCAAGATGTTAAAACAGGACAAATCAAACTATTAATTTAGGGTCAGATTCTGGAGTGGGTGACAGAAAATCCCAAATAACAGTGGATTAAAAATATAAAGATTATTTCTTTCACACAGAAGCAACATCCAGAGGTAAGCAGTGTACAGGTAGGATTTCTTCCTGACCCTCAAAGACCCAGGTTCCTTCAGCATATTGGACAGTTATCTTCAGCACACTGCACAAGATGGTTGCTTAAACTGCATGCTTCCAGGAGGAGGAAGAGGCACGTGTGATCGTATTTACTCCTTTTAGGGATACTTCCTGAAGTTTGCAACCACTGCTTCCACTTACATTCGTTGATCACATAGCCTCATCTGACGCATAAGAGAGTTGGAAAAATTTGGTCTTTATTCTGGCCAGCCATGTGCCAGCTTAAAATTGGGAGTTCTGAAATTAAGTAAAAGAAAACAGATATTGAAGGGCCACTGTCAGTCTCTGCCACCATGACGTCAGATCATGACTAGAGGTATAGGACTTTCCTTGGTCATTAAGTATGAACTGAGGCTATTCCTTTTGTGGGATGCCTGATATGTGCTTTGGGGGTTGATTTAGTCTTCTTAAGAGGTTTTTTCAGACTGGATATTTTCAGATAGTAGAGATTATTCTTAATTTTTTTTCCACTAGATATACACTATAAATCAAAGAACAAATGTCAGGGAAATAAAGCTTTTGTTTCACTCAACTGAACCTTTGTAAACAAGTCATAGGTTTGTTCATTGTATAAGAATGTGTTAAAAGTTTGGTCAATCAATACTTTTAAACATACTAACATATACACTCCTCTTTATGCAGCCATTTTTCTTTGGTCTATCTATATATGTTGTTAGCCCAAAAATCTATCTCCCCTTCATTGTTTATTTCTTGACAAGCCTATTCCACTATCCAGTATTTATCTTTGCCAGCAATTCTCTTCTATAAATACAGTTTGCTAGATTATAGCTAAATCCATACTTAAACACAAACTCTCTGGGACTCTCTCCAAACCCAGAGTTTGTGATTACAGGTAAGCGATGATATTGTCACTTGCTTTTGCCTCTCCTGAAAATACTTTATCTCCTTAGGTCACTGTCACTCAGTGCTGCAAAGATGCGATTTGAAAGCAAATTTAAATGGGGCTTCCTAATTAGGCTACTCCCTTTTTTATTTTCCCAACCCTGTACCCAGGTTATTGCCAAGCTATATGCACTCAATTAAAGAACATTCAATTTGAAATTGGTATGCCTTTAAGTATGACTGAGCAACTCTCAACGATTGAGTTTGATCCAAATGCTCATTCAGCTGAGGTGAATTAAGTCTTTTAGGGCACCAGCAAGCGTACCCTTTAGTAAATTACTTCATGCTGCACACTAAATTTGCCTCGCATGGGTGAACAGCTTCCTTCCAGGGAGTAGTTTCATCTCCCCAGTTCTCAACTGGCCCAACCTTACTGATGCCATGCGGTGATTCATATGACACAATATTTTCCCATGGTCTCAGACAATAAGACTACACAGTGATCTGCTCCACTTCAGAATATATATACCAGTATATAAAAGATAAATGAGAGAGCCCATTTTGTTTGGGTTTTATATAAGTCAAATATAAACAAAAGTGCATCACTATTCTCTGAACTCTGAAACTGTAAAATTCAGTGATAAATTCACCATCATATAGTAAAATGATCTGGCTCCTTAAAAGTATCAATAAAAAAGCATCTTTTTCTTCAACTATTAACACAACAATATGCACATAAAATGAGCCTATTTAAATAGCAATAAAGTTGAATGTAACACTTTGAAAGCAGTAAGTTTTTATTTTTCACTTGCAAATATAAATGTTCTTTTAATTTTAACTCAGTCCTGTTCTTCTCTTAGATATTAAAACTTCAGACATTTATCGGTTCCTTTTGAAAACTAACATCCAGGGCATAAAATAGTTTTTGTGGTGCCATAATTTGTTCAATAATGCTTTGAAAGTGGCTAGGTGCCCAAAGAGTCCATGCAGAAATAAAATGCACTCAAACTGCTTCCAAATGGTTTCCTCTCCACATATATCATGTCAGAAGCTGCTATTTTTCTCACACTGTCACCGTATTCCGAAGCTATAATCATTCACCACCCTTGGTGGAACATTTTAGCAAACTACCCAAATTTACATCCAAACCAATGTTTAAAATGTAATAAAAAGCATGTGTGTTAAGTGAACCAGTAATCTAATGACACAAGAGTCTGAAATTGTCTTGGAACTAGCTCTGAAGAATACACTAATAGGGGCATTTTCAACAATGAACCACACCTGCTTCCTCCTTTTTCCTCACTTTTTCTTTTTATAAAGAAATCTCCTTCAACAATATTATCATGGAACAGGATGTACTTGGATCCTCATTTTGAACTCAGTCTAATAGGCTTTCAGGGATGGCCTAATGGTAACAGAGTTGGAAATGGTGGCACAGCAAGAGGCTAGAGGATGGTGAATGGAGATATTACTCCAGGCAGTCTTGACATGCCCCGTTAATGTGGTTGAAGGGTAATAAGATCAGGCATCTTTGTGTCTATTTCCATTTTCTCGCTATTATCAGGAAAGAGTGTTACCTCGGATCAGATGTGAAAGTTAAATGAATATCAGCCTCAATGTCATCAAGCTTATAAAAGGAATAGCCTTGATAAAAATTAAAAGACACATTAAACTGTATAATCCCTGACTCTTTTCAATCCCATTTTACCGTTATAATCTTATTTGAAAATAGAGCCCAGCACACTATTATTACTTTGCCTCAAGGCCATAGTTGACATGGCATTGGCTGACTTACATCTAGGAGAGTTAGGCCTGCAGAGAATGAATGCTGAGTCGATCTCTCCCTTCCACCCCACACCAGAACAGCATCTCTAGCTCAGTGCCTCTCTTTTCTCTCATGCTCACATAAGCAGTCCCAATTGCTTTGCCCTCAAGATCTTCTCTCACTCTGTCCTTTAAATATATACTAAGAGGGCACATATGCAAAACTAAGAGAAATGCAGGAAAGTATATGTGTGGAAGCCCTATGTCTGGCTATTTGTATCCTTCGGTGTCTGGGAATGAAAGAACATATGAGCTACTGAGAGTGGTTTTACCTGTCATCACATTTGTAGGACTCTAATGATATTTTTTTTTTTTTTTTTTTTTGAGACAGAGTCTCACTTTGTTGCCCAGGCTAGAGTGAGTGCCGTGGCGTCAGCCTAGCTCACAGCAACCTCAAACTCCTGGGCTCAAGCGATCCTCCTGCCTCAGCCTCCCGAGTAGCTGGGACTACAGGCATGCGCCACTATGCCCGGCTAATTTTTCTATATATATATTTTTAGTTGTCCATATAATTTCTTTCTATTTTTAGTAGAGACGGGGTCTCGCTCTTGCTCAGGCTGGTCTCGAACTCCTGACCTTGAGCAATCCACCCGCCTCGGCCTCCCAGAGTGCTAGGATTACAGGCGTGAGCCACCACGCCCGGCCTCTAATGATATTTTTATTAACTTCCTAAACCAGTTGCATGAATTTTATCATTTCATCTGTAGAAGTTGTTATCATTGACAACTTCAATAATACTGTCAAAAATAAGAAAAGCATGAGTATGCTTTATAATTCCCATTTTCAAAAGTTACCTTCACAATTGACCCCTATATGTAACATACCATGACAAGTTCCATTGCAAATGGAAAAATGAAAAGCTTCTAAAATAAAGACCTCTGCACTAAATATTTATAGCACCACAATTCACAATTGCAAAGATGTGGAAACAATCCAAGTGCCCATCAATACATGAGTGGATTAATAAAATGTGGTATATGTATATGTACATGTATACCATGGAATCATACTCAACTACAAAAAACAATGGTGAACTAGCACCTCTTATATTATTATCCTGGATAGAGAGTGAGCCCATCCTTCGAAGTGAGATATCACAAAGATGGGAAAACATGCACCACATGTACTCACCATCAAATTGGTACTGACTGATCAACACTAAGGTGCTCACGTGGTAGTAATACTCACTGGATGCCAGTCAGGTGGGGTGGGGGAGGGAGGGTAAACCCACAACTAATGGAAGGGGAGCACACTATGGGGGGGCAGAGCATAACTGTCACCCTGGCTTGGTTACATGTAACCAAAATGTTTGTACCCCCATAATAGCCTGAATTTTAAAAAAAAGGAAAGCTTCTTCAAAGAATTTATAGTAAGATATGTCATGAACAGAAATAACTATACTACAATGATTACAAGGAAAAAGCTATTAATAACAGCATTGTAAGTGAAAGAGAGCCAGGAGCCAAGAAAGGTGGGTAGTAAAGTCTTACTTCGGTGACTGTTTTATGCCAGGCATTTTGTAAACAGTATCTTGTATAATTGTGCTGGTAACATTCCAAATGTTACCATTGTTATGGAATGTTACCATTCCAAATGTGCTCTCACATTCCAAAATGAGAACCACGGCTCAGGGCGTTTAAGTGATTTGCATGAGGTCATGTACCAAGCTCTGTCACAGCAAAGTTTGAAACTGTATCCGTCTTGCTCCAACACCTGTGCTCTTCCCAATTGCAGCTTTGCTGCCTCCTGAGGGAGGACAGATAAGGACAGTGGCAAAATGGAAAGCCTCTTAGAAGAGGTGGCATTTGAGCAGTGTATTTAGAATGAGTCCTACCAAGATGGAGTATTCTCACATTGTGCCTTAAGGAGTGAACAACAGGTTCAAATAACAGTGAATCTTCTAGTGTGTTTGCAATAAGTGTGAAGGATTTTGAAGCCATTCTTTTGTCTTGGGTTTGTACTCAGCAGTAAGGAGATTTTGAAATTGTTTAACTGAGGAGTGACATAATCTAAATTGGAAGGCCTCAGGGAGGTGTCCACTGCAGTGTTTATACCATGCATGGCTGCAAGGAGGGGTGTGGAAGGAAATCCCACATGCTTACTTCAGGGAGAAGGTGGCTACCTGCAAAAGTGGACATATCTTTGCCACTGACACACTACTGTCATTACCATGGTGATACACACCTCACACATTTGTCATATCAGAGGCGATGCAAAGTCATTTAGGGACTTGCTTAGTGTCATTTTCTGTCGGCTGCTCTTAATTATTTTCGAGACTAATTGTCTTTCCTGGTTATTTTCAAGACCAATCAAATGGTAATTAAATAGTAACATGGTAATTACTAAACCAAATTATCCTGCTATCTCATTCTCGCTAAATAAATTCCAAATGGGTACCATTCTGACCTGAAAAAGCTAACAACACTTTGAAATGCATTTAGATATCATAGCCTTAAGTGAAAAATATTTGGTATGCATTAACACATTTGTTTGTAGATAACGCTGCCAAGGGTGTTATCATTACATCTGTGAGTGAAACTAAATCCAGAACATTCTCTTTCAAACTTTGTCTATGAGAGAGAAACAATGCCATGTATGTGACAGCAGGATACATACTAGCAAGGAATGGCCAGTCTTGTCTATGGGCCACTTTGGAAAATTACAAAGAAGCAGATGCAGCCTGCCTCATGACCTCTTTATCTGATGTGCTAAAGGCACAGACCTCACTTTAATAATGTGACAGATATACCCACAGTTCATAAATATTAAATACATAGCACACTTTGGCTACAGAGCTAAATAGATCTGGCTCTCATACATGTTGATAAATGCCGCTTAACAACTCCTTAGCTGACTCCTTGGCACCTGAGGTGTAAAAGCATTTTTTAAAGAACGTGTGGTTTAAAAGTATGGCTTCAAAAAGAAACAGCTGTAAGAATCTCTCAACCAAAGCAGCCTGTGTGGTGACTCAGTTGGAAGGACATGCTTTTCAAGTTCAGTTCACCCTTTCATCTCTTCGTAGATAAAAGAACTTTAGAATTTTAGAATTTTTAGAATTTTAGTCTGTTCCTGGTTCCTGAACACTAGCTCTTTATAAGTATTTAAAGTGGAAAATCATCAGTCTCATTGAACATTAATAATTACATACATTCTTGAGGATAGTCATATTATTAGAGTATACATGATTTTGAAAGCTCTGACATTGAAAAAAACTCAGTCTCTTATTGTACAAAGTCAAACTACCTTTTAACTATTCATATAAAGACAATTTTAATTCACTTCAATAAATATTACCTTGAGCTTCTAATATATGCAAGCTCTGTGACTGGGCGTGTCAATGAGACATGCATGCGTGACTCATCCTTATTCTTAAGGGTTCACAGCCCAACGTGTAAGCCAGAAGTCACCAGCTGGCAGCCCGCATGCTGAAGTCATCCAAGAGATATGCTTTATTTGATTTCAACCGTGTTTCTTAAAACATTGGAATTCATTGTCTTTAGTCAGAGCTTTCAACCTTCAGTACAACTGAATGCCTTTGTCACCAATATGATATACTTATTTATTGTACCTGACTGGCTCCTAAAGGCATTTGAGTTTGGTACCATGAAATTATAAACAAATAAATATTGTATGCATGATAGTGTTTTACCTCTATTATAATACCTAAGGCTGTATGGAGGCACAGAGGAGAGAAGAGCGAGTGAGTTCTCCACAGGTATGTCAAGCATGTTTTGATAAAGTGATTGATACCTGCCAAACCAGGCGGAGGGAATATAATAGAGGTATGGAGACATGAAATGGCAGGTCAAGTTTAGGAAATCAAGGAAGAAAAGGAGAAGGATGAAAAATATTTATCCCCCATGTATTGAACACTTACTGTTGGTCACCAATACACATTTCCCATATAATTCACAATATACCAGTATGTTCATTGTTAGCTCCCTTCTTCAAATGGAGGAAACTGAGTATCAGAGAAGGTAAATAACTTACTCCAGATTAATCAGTTAGTGAATGGTAGCATCAGAATTCAAGGTTCTGCCTGGCCTCAAACCGAGGCATTTTTACTATTAAACCTGCTGGGTATATCAGTAGATTACAAATTTATTCAGGACACTTTTTTAGTAATTACCATTCCGAGTCCCACTGAATATAAACATAGGTAAAGCTACCAGACATAACACCCACATCTGGAGAAAAATTAGCTTCTTTCAATGTAGCCAATGGAATAAAACTTATATAAACAAACTTTTAGAGCTTAAAGAAAACTTAGGAAAGTTCTAGTACAAGTTGATCATTTTACGGTAAGAAAAGGCAGGCATTTAAAATATTTGCTTTTAAATAGTCAAAGAACTTCTATTTTAAATATGAATTTGAATGTACTTTTCAATGAGTGTCTTATTCTTAATTAGCTTTGAAATATTTTAATTCTACTTAATGATATAGCTTTAAAAAAATAATTTATAGCAACTATAATTTTATCCTACACATTCTACAAGTTTTAAATGTTTAAAAATAACTCAGGGAAAGCTGAAAATTTCTTTTTAACAGCCCTGAAGAAATAAATACCTCATAAAAATCTAGCCATGAAACTGCCCTTTTTGCTTCAATATTTTTATTGTGACCTATTGAACAACAGGATGAGAAATCTATAAAACTCATATTTCAGTGACCTGAAGCAGTAAAAAAAAAAAAAAAGGTAAAAACAAAACAGTGATGGTCACATGATCTTTAATTGTATTTGGTGCTGAACAATCTGGATTGAGGTTAGCTAGCGCAAGTAAAGAGGAAAATACTAATTTAATTGTAGGGGTATGTTTACTTATAAGAATTTAGAAAATGGGAAAAATTCTGTGATTGCATTTTTGACTTAGCTTAGTTAGCATTATTTACTGATAATAATAGCGTCATGTCAAAAACTATTTGATTTCCTATTTTTTGTATTAAAAATGTGTGTCAGAAAAAACAAGGTTCATCAATAAATATTTACAGAATAAATAAGTCAATGAATGGATAAAAGATAAAGGAATGAGTTATGCATGAATAGTTATTTTTCACTTCTAAGCCTAATTGAAAATTAGCTCCCTTCTAGCCATAGGAAGTTGTTATTCGCCTAGGAAGCAATTGAGCAAGCAGAGTACTTCCTTTTGATCCTAGCCAGAAATTTGCCTAAGGAGCAATTTGTCACTTTTCATTTGATCATTTATGTATCCACTTATTCAACTTCATTTCTTGAAACCCAAATCTGTGCATCCTCTGATCACATCAGAGACAAACATAGTGAACTCCCAGCTGACCCACCTCACGCACCACAATGAGGCAGCAATCATTTCTTTTATTTATTTATTTTTTTTGTTTGTTTGTTTTATTTCAGCATATTGTGGGGGTACAAAAGTTTAGGTTACATATATTACCCTTGACCTCCCCTCCCCCCCAAATCACAGCTTCAAGGGTGTCCATCCTCTAGATGGTGCACATTGCACTCATTATGTATGTATACACCCATCCCCTCCCCCCCCAACATCTGCCCGACACCAATTAATGTTATTCCTAAATGTGCTCTTAGGTGATGATCAGTGAAACCAATTTGATATGAGTACATGTGGTGCTTATTTTTCCATTCTTGGGATACTTCACTTAGTAGAATGGGTTCCAGCTCTATCCAGGAAAATACAAGAGGTGCTATATCACCATTGTTTCTTATAGCTGAGTTGTACTCCATGGTATACATATATCACATTTGATTAATCCATTCATGGATTGATGGGCACTTGGATTGTTTCCACATCTTTGCAATTGTGAATTGTGCTGCTATAAACATTCAAGTGCAGATGTCTTTTTTATAGAATGTCTTTTGTTCTTTTGGGTAGATGCCCAATAATGGGATTGCTGGATCAAATGGTAAGTCTACTTGTATCTGTTTAAGGTATCTCTATATTGCTTTCCACAGAGGTTGTACTAGTTTGCAGTCCCACCAGCAGTGTATGAGTGTTCCTGTCTCTCAGCATTCACACCAACATTTATTGTTTTGGAACTTTTTGATAAAGGCCATTCTCACTGGAGATAAGTGATATCTCATTGTGGTTTTGATTTGCATTTCCCTGATGATTAGAGATGTTGAGTATTTTTTCATATGTTTGTTGACCATACTTCTGTCTTCTTTTGAAAAATTTCTATTCATGTCCTTTGCCCACTTTTTAATAGGGTTGTTTGATTTTTTCTTGCTGATTTTCCTGAGTTCTAAATAGGTTCTAGATATCAGCCCTTTATGGGATGTGTAGCTTGCGAAAATTTTTTCCCATTCTGTAGGTTGTCTGTTAGCTCTCGTGACAGTTTCTTTGGCTGTGCAGAAGCTTTTTAATTTAATCAGGTCCCAGGTGGAAAACCATACCATGCTCGTGGATCAGAAGAATCAACATTGTTAAAATGTCTATACTATCCAAAGTGATCTACAGATTCAATGCAGTCCCTATTAAATTACCAACATCATTTTTCACAGACGTAGAAAAAATAATTTTATGCTTTGTATGGAATCAGAGAAGACCACATATAGCAAAGCAATCTTAAGCAAAAAGGACAAAATGGGAGGCATCAATTTACCAGACTTCAAACTATACTACAAGGCTATAGTAACCAATGTAGCATGGTACTGGCATAAGAATAGAGACAAGACCAGTGGAACAGAACTGAGAACCCAGATATAAAACCATCCTTGTATAGCCATCTAATCTTTGACAAAGCAGACAAAAGCATATACTGGGGAAAAGATTCCTTATTCAATAAAGGGTGCTGGGAAAACTGGATAGCCACATGCAGAAGACTGAAACAAGACCCACACCTTTCACCTCTCACAAAAATCAAATCACGGTGGATATCAGACTTAAACCTAAGGTGTGAAACTATTAGAATTCTAGAAGAAAATGTGGGAAAAACTCTTCTAGACATTGGCCTAGGCAAAGAATTTATGAAGAAGACCCCAAAGGCAATCATAGCAACAACAGTAATCCTTTCTTTACCGCAGTAGGCAGAGCAGCTTAGTCCTTCCTAGACTGCATGTTATCAGTTAAAGAGATCCAAAATAAAAGTCTCCATGGAGTAAAAGATGCATTCTTCCAATACTTTCCATGAAATGTGTCTTCATACTGTTGCTCGTCTTCCTCACTGGTGATGTACACTTACGCATATTGAGTCTACGGCCTCATCCATCATCACATAAAACTAAGAAGCATTTGCTCATAACAGGTTTATGGTTTTCTTCTTTACTTCTCTTAGAGGAGAACATATATAATGCTATAAATTATTGTAACTAGAAAAAGAAGAGAAAAGCCTGTAGGAGAGAAAACACGAGTTAACACAAGTAGAGGGAAACACACAGTCTGGTAAAACAAGGACAAGTGAAATGAGATAGGAGATAGATAAAGATGTAGAGAATCTTTGATGATTCACAAGTGAGCCTTCCTCAGGGAAAGCAGCTCTTGGCATGGCATTTGTTTTAACACACTATGTTATCTTTGCACCTTGAAGTTACTGTTACCATAGCACAGAAGTGCCATCGTTAATCCAAGACACTGTTATGGAGTGGCTACTACATGCTAGTTACAAAAATCAATACTAGTTGCCCAAGTTTGAAGAAAGGATCTTCCCTCTGAATGCATACAAACTATTCTCAGCTCTCTAAATTTTTAGTCATGTTCCTATCAGTAAACATTTTTAAGCCAAAAATCGCCACTGAATGGATATTTATAAGTTATATATGTGTGTAATTTTAATATATTTGTATGTTTATTATAAAATATATAAAATATAAAGGATGAAATGAAAATATTTTAAAATATTAACTTTATATGTTAATGGTACAAAATTTAACAATTAAGATTCTAATTGTTAATAAAGTTTATTTCAATACTTGATTTCACATAATAATCACACTACACACAGCCACAACATACATAAAATGCTATGTATTTATGGCCAGGTTTGTAATGATATGAATGAAATCTGTATTTTTAATAATGTTCTCAGTGATTTTTTGTGGCTCCCTCTTTTTAGATATTATTATATCATCCTTGCTTTTCATAGTGTAGTTGATAAAGAACTCATTTTAAGAGTTGAAGAGATTTTCTATATTCTATTTGCTCACTTGGGCCTTTATTATATATTTTCTAATGTATATCCAAGGTTGAGAACCACCCTGTAAGGAGCAGCATGGTCTTCTAAGATCATTGTCTTAGAACAAGTAAAATCAAAGTCCTATCCAAATTGTTCAAGCCCTTGAAGTCAATTATTTACTTCATCCATACTTTGGTATTTTTCTCACTGTTTTATTGCTTTAACAAGTAATCTCCAAAATTCTCACACCACACACCTCTAACAATAAAAATGTTTTAGCAACTTTTACAGGGGCTATTATCAGCGTATTTCATTTATAATTTATTTATATGAATTAGTATGGTATTATATATGTTTCAAAAGATACACAAACATAGAAATTACTAAAGGATAAGATAAAGCATAAATAGACATAGAATTCCTAGTAGTTTCTTTCTACTGCCTATTTCCCATGCACTCTGCTGGTACACCCCAGGCCTCCTATTTTGGAAAACACTGGTATGAAGTAAACTCACCATAGAGGAGGACAAAACATAATAACAAGCAAGTTAATCTTCCTATACCACCTCAAATATGGGTGCATGTTCATGTATTTGAATTTTCCAATTCAAAATTGTTTGTCTTTAATTAAGCCAATGTGCCCATTGTCTACACATTATGAATATTTGCAAAAATGCCACTTAATGAAAATAATTTGAAGGAGCCATATCTCAAAAGTTCATATTATAGGGATATTATTCTTATTATTAATATTAAACTTTTTGGCATCAAAATTAAATTATTGATTCATAATCTTCAAAGAAGGGATTTCATCTATTAGGGGTTTGTGTATGTATGGGAAGATCTGCATTAGAAAATTTCATCAATTTTTATCTTGATTTTTATCTTGATTTTTATCTTCCACCTAAAAATTTCTTCTTTAAAAACATTAGGACTGTTAAATAATAATATTGGCTTATATTTATGATCATTTCCTTTCATTTAATCCCCACAAATATCTTCATGAGGTAAGGTCAGTTATATTATTCATTTTATAGATGAGAAAATTAAAGGACAAAGAGTTTAAGATCATTGTTGGTTTATTTTCTTTCACACAAATTCTTAATGATACCTAATTTACCATGTTAAGTTATTTCAGGAAATTACTACAGTATCAAATTAGAAATGGCATTTTGTTTCATAGAGCGTTAAGTATTAAATATCTTTTATTATGATTATTTGAAAACTGGTTACTGTGTAGGCCAGTTTACTTTCAGATAATCTGAGCAATCAAAATGCTCCACTAATTGAGCAAGCCAGATGACAGAATCCAGGCCATGGCCACATTACCCTCTTTTTTCACATTGTGTCCCATTATATGACCTATTATCTAGCAACTTTTTTATAATTCTTTACTCTCATAGTATTTCTCAGTGCATGCTACTAGTATTTGGAGAAAGAATTCTCATTTTTTCAGGGAGTATATCACTTTGCAATGCCTTGCGCCTTCCCTCACTAAACCCTGAAATGCCTTTCCCAGTCACAATTTGGGGCTCTCCCTAAGTAGGAAGGTACCACCTTGAGAACCACCTTGAGAACCACTGCACTAGGGAGAGATTCAAGATCATTCACAAACTGGAAACTCACGTATTCAAGTTTTAGAAAAGTGTGCGGGAAGTGACACATTTTAAATCTTGAACTTGTAATGGCTAGAGAAATACTCTCATTACATGTAAAATCTAATTTACATTAACAAATACTCTACTGAATGTACCTAAAAATAAAATACTTAACTGGAGACAGTGGCTCACACCTATAATCCTAGCACTCTGGGGAGGCCAAGGTGAGAGGATTGCTGGAAGTCAGGAGTTCAAGACCAGCCTGAGCAAGAACAAAACCCCATCTCTACCAAAAATAGACAAAATTAGTCAAGCATGGTGGCATGTACCTATAGTCCCAGCTACTTGGGAGGCTGAGGCAGGAGGATCACTCAAGATCACTGAGCCCAGGAGTTTGAAGTTGCTGTGAGCTATGATGATGCCACTGCACTCTAGCCTGGGCAACAGAGCGGGTAACAGAGACTGTCTCAAAAAAAAAAAAAAAAAAAAGGAAACTGACATTTCTCCTGCTACAGATTTTATATATTGTATATATTCTTCAGCAATAATATAATTTATTAATAAATTCCATAATTCATTTTTAAAAAATATAAACCAGTCAGAGAGAATCAGCAACTTGAACAATTGGACAAACCAAAACAAAATTATTTCATGTAAAATCCCAAAACTTGATTTCTTATGGATAAGAAATAAGGGAATTATAATGAAGAATTTCAGTTTTTTCTGATTGAATTGTGAAAACTTAGAGCTGTAATATTTCATGCAATCTCTATTGACATGACTGATCTTAAGGAGAAAAATGATAAAGCATTATTATCACATAATATGATACCTCAGCCGAATATGTATTCATGTTCCACGGTCTTTCTGGGTTTTGTTTTTTGTTTTTTTGTTTTTTCAGCTATAAAAAGTGAAAATTCTTTAAGGAAGAGATGCCACAATAGATGAAAGACGTTTTTACCCATGGTAAAAGAAACATAACAAAGCCATTATGAATGATGCAGGAAGTTTAGAAAAATGAAAGCTGCTATTAAATATGACAGGCTGTCACAACAATAAAAACAGTAATCAATGTAATCATAGCAATAAAATAATATTTGTACTTAGTTTCTTTCAAAGTTAAAATAATGGGCATCTTTCTAAGTTTACAGTTTTGAATAATGGCAAAAATAACAAAAACTCGGACAAAAATCTCCAAATGTGTAGCATATTAACATTATTTAGAGTCACTACTCTACATGTTTTTGTTTTGCTTCAAATTTCCTTTAAGATAATTTCATTTATATCCTTTTTTCTTTGCTATGTGTGACCGTTATTCTTTTTCTTTATGATCTGATATTCTTGAACCGAGTTTCCTATTACTTGGCTTCAATAAATCCCTAATCAGCTAAAATTGCATTATTTTAGCTTTTCACAGCATATAATAAAATCTGCATTTCTTGTAATTATTTTCCCTATTGTAGCAATATCATTTATTTTGTAACTTTAAATAAGAATGCCATATAAATATATGATATAATTACCTCCACCTGGTATTCAGTGAAACACCTTCATTATGAAGGTTTACTCAGACAATGATGAAACATTGCAATGTGGAAAATTCCTCTTGTGGGAAACATTGCACACAAGCGTATATTAACTTTGTGTTCAATGACAAACATTTCATGCAATCACAAAGGAGAAATTAGTTTCACTGTTCCTTGAAAGTTACCTCAGAGCACTTTCTGGCCTACCACTTGGCACTTTTGCCAAATCTCTTAATGTTTAAGGGACTCCAGCTCTGCCTAACAGGACCATTTTCCTAAGGCCCCATAAAATCAACAACAAAACTAGTATATCCACCATATGTGATTTTCTTTCTATGCTTTCTTTACTCCAATGCACAATGTATGGGCCTCACCCATTAAAATACACATTGTAACCTTGCTCTTTCATAAAAACATTCCAGAAAATCTAAAAGGGATACCAGCTTTTCTTTACTAATAATGTTTTCCATAGAAGCAAGATATATACAATATACAGGGTCCCTTTAATTCTGACCCAAGTTCAAAGAAGCTTCAAATTTTATCTTATTTTTGGTGGAAAATGTGTGTCAAGAAACAGAATGACGTCTCTTCACAAACATAAGACTTGCTAAATCTCGCTGTGGGAGGAAAGACCGCAGGACTGCACATGTGAAGCTGCTCTGCTTGATGGGAGTTCAGAGGGCTTGAATGACGGTTTCTTACAACCATCACTGTAACCTGCTTTCAGAGAGCTATTGTGATTTCACCTTTGGCCATATCAGTTGCCCGTGCTGCCTATTCACTGATATTGCATGTCTATTAAATTTTCTTCTGAGTGATGTTTAATATCTCTCTAGTCATTAAGACACCAAAGTGTGACGTTAATATTCCAAAGTGCAGGGTATCTAACTCACATTCAGAGAACAGTAATCTCCCGGATAAGAATTGGTTCATTATTTATTTTTATTCTATAGTGGGAAGAGTTCATCCTGGTAGTCTACCACCACGTGACACCACTCCCCCTCTGTTTAGTCTGTAAAATGAAAGATTTTGACTAGATGATCTCTGGGGTGTTTCCTAGCTCTGACCTTTTATTCTATGATTCATTATATAATTTCATGGATAAATTTCCAAGCAGTTTACTTTTTTTGTAGCTTCATAATATCCTTCTTAAAAATGAAAAAGCATATGGTTCTACCTTTGCAAACTCTCATGTCTTGTCCATACTAGAAAAGTGTAACAAATTAATAATTGTGTACATTGATTTTCTTATCCCTGTTTCAAAAACATGTAATTACTGTATGGTATAAAAGTTTTCCTTATTTTAGGCATTAGTATTGATGCATCTAAAGTAAAGCAGTGCTCCTTTTGATGCAGCCTAGATCTCAGGTCTCATCTTGGCTATTTCCTGCATTCCTATAACTCAGGAGGGCATGAATTCTCCAAATAAACATCAATGACTGGTGTTTATATTCATTTAGTCATTCCATAGCAAGACTTTATGTTCTAAATATAGGTTTAAAATTTTCATTTTATAATAGCATCCTGATGCTTCTAAACCCTTTTTAATTGTAACTAGTTAAGAGTAGCTTTCTTTTTAAGAAAGGAGGTTGATTTTACAAATGTATGAGTAAATGTATCCCATCCCTTTAATTTTATAGTTTTCTTGTAAGGTTTGATGTCTTTGTTAATTTTAGGTTTTATTCCAAGTAAATGATCAACAACTTTTCCATAAAGAAGACTTTGATTAATGCCAATTTTTATCTCTTAAAAGGATCCTTCCCGGCCATTGGGGTGGAGGCGTTTTGCCCCAGCTTCCTGAGGGCGGGGTTTTTAAATAGCATCCAGGCCCCGCATCCAGTGCCAGGGGGAGGATCTCTGCCCCCCAGGATTCCTGCTGGTAGGTATTTCAGGTGAAGTTTTCTGCCACCATATACACCAGTAGGACTATGCTCAAAACTGATAGCCCCACAATACAAAAATGAATACTTCTGAAGTATATTCTTAAAAAGGAATGCAAATGACTTTTTAAATGCAGGAACCACATTTGTGAAATCTAATGCGTGAAAATAGCATAAAGAAAGTGGAATAAGGATCTGGACTCTGAGCACCCAATTAACAAAGTGCTGCCTCTTCTGAGAAAATGTTTATTTGAGAACTACAGCTTCAGATCCCAATTCGTAACTCAAGAATAAAATAAAGATGAATTTAAGCCACTTTGCCACTTGGAATTGACCAGAAAAGAGAATTAAAAACTAAGTGTTCTTGACAGAAAGAGTAATTCCATATTTGGGTGAGTTTATAGAGATTTAATTAAAGTACCATTTTACTAAAGAAAAATGAAGAAAAAAACCACAAAGTAGCAAATTTGGAAAAAAATTTTGAGAAAGAAAATTAATGTGTCGTTCTCCCTAAAAATATCAATCTGACCAAAGCTGTATCTTACCAATGAGAGAAACAAAATATAGAATATTGAGCATTTTAAAATGTAATTTCAAAGTGCACTAAAACATTGTGTGGATTATCCATGGCATGAGTGTAATCACAAATTGTTTCTTCCCTGTCATTTAGTAAAATATCCAGCTGCCTTGTTCCATTGTACCTGAAGGATGCAAGCTCACTTTATATTTTATGTGTCTTAGCAAAATTGAATTAGAATATTGATTCTTAGAGTTTTTAATCATAATTCTTCTAGTTTTATCATAATTAATGCTACAAATTATGATAATTACATTAATGTATTCAAGAGGGCTGGCTCAGCCCACAGTGTAATGGGAACATTTGAATAGACTGGAAAATCTAATAAAAACAAGTTCCCAATAGGTATATTTCTTGCTTTATACCCAAAAATCCTAAAATCATTATATACTATCTTTTTTGTGCCATTCAATTACCTTTGTCTACCTAATTAAAATATATAAAAAGTAACAATAAATATGTTTTTATGTCACTTAGTTTCATCACTGGATAATTTATTGATATGGTTGGAGACTTTGTGGCCAACAATGCCATTGATAGACTAGAAACCATTCTTTTATTTAGATGAACTAAAAGATTAGCAATTTTAATTTTAATGGGTCTTATGCCAAACTTTTTTCTCCTTAGAAATAGAAATGCTATTAATTGCACAGGATTTGTTGTTGTTGTTGTTGTTGTTGTTCCAAAGGACTGGGGAAAAAATCCACAAAAGCTGAGCTCTCAGAGTTAACTAAAAATATAAAAATGTAGCTTTCATATATGTGATATCTCAGTGACTGAAATTGAAAAGATAAACAGATTATTTATAGTTTAATGGCTTAACCCTTAACTCTTAATGACAAATCTTGGTGAATTTAGATATGTTTGGCAGAAATGACATTATGAAGTTCATGAAGTTTAGAAGTGACTCAAATAATTCAGCATCACGGAAAAAGAAAAAAAAAAAAACATGTCATTTAGCCACTGAGAATGATAGAAGCAAGATGATCTTTCTACAACACAAATAACAGAAACAACTTTCCAGAGAGGGATCTAAAAGAACATTCTAGCATTCTATTCTTCTAGGCTTTAAGCCAAATTTGCCTCCAGCTCTCATAGGAGAGAAAAATCAGTTCAGTTTTCATGACTTACATACAAATCAGGTATAACAAAATTGCTTCATAAAAAATTTATAGATCTAAACTCGTCCTGTTCCCTCAAACTGAAATTAACTCAACTCACTTTTCCTGGCTTATGTCATTTTGATAAGTCATCCCTGTATACTTTGTGTGATACTTCTCAGTAATGACTGCTATGATTTCAAAGATAATTTTAATCCTCTCCCATTCAACTATAGCTTATTTCCCAAGAATTTCCTTTATACTTTTGTGCAAAGAGGAATGCAACAGTAATCATGAGAGGTTTTTATTGTTTCATTAAAAAAAAATAATTCTAAAGTATGTCTTTGCCATCTAATAGCTGAACTGATACTCTCCAGGTTTAGGACATCAATTTGAGGGCAAGAAGCAGTTCCTTTCATGGCTCATACCATGACACTTTAAATAGTTGGCTGAAGGTTGATGATCACTGGGTAGCAATTAATTTTGCTTTCTACCAATTGATTATATGTCATAGTACTTTGAGAGTCTTGTGTAAGACATTTTCTATGTCATTCAAGGAATTACAAAACCTGTTCTAGTGAGAGTATTATTAATTTTGTTTCCAGTTACATATAATCAAATTTAAATGAGATACATGACTATGTATTGTATAAAATAGTTTTATGCTTTATAACATGCTATGTTATCAAAGAGCAATATTTCTACAGTACTTAATGTTATACTGCCATAATAAGAGAATCATTGAATCATACGACCCAGAAAGCAGACAAACTTGTAGTCGGTATTTATGCAACAATTGTCAACTGTTTTTAAGTTTTCATTTCTAGAAAAGCTATAGTAAATAGTAAAAGGTTATTATTCCTAGTTTCAGATAGGTAAAAACACCAGGAAATGTTAGCTGAAAGTTGACCAGCAATTATAGTAATATACTTAATGAAATATCTTTTGTAGTCACCTGATGAAGTAAGAAATCACCAGAGAAAAGAGTGGAGGAGAAGAGAGGGAGGGAGAAAAGCGGAGAGTAGGGAAGAGAAGAGGAAGTGGAAGGAGAGGAGATATTAGAATGATATAACTCTAAAATTATATTTTTTAAAGCAAAGTCCTACCCCACTGTGTTTCTATTTAAATCAAATTCTACCTCCTTGAAAACAATGAGTGTCCCCCTTTTAAGTGGATTATCAGACATATAATCTAAAATGATAAGCTTGCTCTCTTTGCTCCATCTAATCATTTCTTTGACTTATTTCTGTGGTCAAACAGTATCTGAAAGTAGTTCAGAACATTTTTATATGCCATGGAGTATTGATTATACATAGTCTTACACTGGTGGCTCACCTTATGATAGACTCTACTTCTACCCATATCCTTTATATTTTTGGCAGTTTCATCTGTTTACCATATACAAATGAAAGCAGAATAATAAAAGCATTGAAAAAATAAAATTATGCTTAATAGTGATGAAGTAATATACAGAAATTTCATTGATTCAGTTTTCTCCGTCATTTTCTCAGTAATATCTGACATCATATGATATCTTACGTTTACATAAGATCCAACCATTACAGTATGTCTTAAAAACTAGACTTACTGGGCTGGGCACAGTGGCTCATGCCTGTAATCCTAGCACTGTGGGAGGCTGGGGCAGGAAGATTGCTCAAAGTCACAAGTTCAAGACCAGCCTGAGCAAGAGTAAGACCCCTGTCTCTACTAACAATAGAAAGAAATTAGCTGGACAGCTAAAAATATATAGAAAAAATTAGCTGGGCATGGTGGCTCAAGCCTGTAGTCCCAGCTACTGGGTAGGCTGAGGCAGAAGGATTGCTAAAGCCCAGGAGTTTGAGGTTGCTGTGACCTAGGCTAACGCCACGGCACTCTAGCCCAGGCAACAGAGCAAGACTCTGTCTCCAAAAAATAAGTAAGTAAATAAATAAATAAATAAAAACTAGACCTACTTATAAAACATAAAGGCATATTTATTATCTGCAAATTAGTTAGAAAATAATATCTTAGGATTGAGTATGATCAGATCAACAAAATTTTAGCTTACATTTTTGTGTGAGTTTTCTGTTGTGGGAGATTTGATAATATTTTTCACTAATGAAGTAATTCTTATATACAGATTAGATCCTAGACCAAACTCAAATGCATGCCTTAAACTAACAAGCTTTGTCAATTATAGTGGAAGTCTGTAAAAGAGAGAACATAGGAAATAGGTAGCCTCTGGGATTTAGAAATAGATAAAATCTGCAAAAATTCAGTGTTGAAGATTTCCCTAATACCTCCCTTGTGGTTAATCTTGAAATCTCTTTAGTTGTCCAGGATTGTCCCTCTGAAGCACAATCTCAATTTGCCTGCCTGTGCTTTAAATACCATGCTATATATATAACACCTCCTGACATTTTTACCCAAGCTTCTCCTCATTGTATGACTTGTATTAGATTCAAAGGAAATGGCAAAAATGTAGTAAGACTCTCTCTCTGCTACTCTGAATCAAACAACAGGAGAAATATAAACACATAAGGATTCGAAAACCAGATTTACAATTCCTGAGTATATAATTAATAATAATGTTTAATATTATTCATTTATTTGTCCTTTGGAAAGAGATTCATATCCTCACTACCATCCCCTGACTAGCCATGTCAGGAAATGAATTCACAGTCTAGTTTCCTGTAAACCAGTGACATATCTAAACTATACCATTTCTATAACAAAGGATGTGCAGTCTTGAGCCAATATTAAAATGTCTTCACAGTCCATTAACAATGATTGTCAATATTTTCCTTTCCATATTTCATGTGAAATCCTATCTGATATGGAGTCAGGGAAAATATTGCATGCATTGTTACCAGTTAAAAAAATGTTTTTATTAAGAAAACATATGGTTTGGATGTTATAAATGAGCCAGAAATGATAAATAAGGTTGAAGCTGCAGAAAATCTAGGATCTGGTGAATATAATATTATCAGGTTTTGATGCATATAGAGAACTGTAGAAAAGCAAATATATAAGACCAGGTGGCAGACTTTGAAGGAATATACAATGAATTAAGGTAAGTTGGCACAGATTCAATGTTCCAAGGGAAATCAACAGTGGAAAAGTATATACATTTTAAATACAAGCAAACTGCAGTTCAGAAAAATCAAAGTACGCCATTTCATTTCTTCATATTTTCAGGCATTCTAAAAATCAGTAACTTTGTTTTAGATCCACAATTTTAAATTTCAAAATTAATCACTTGTGACAAAAAATTTCTATTGGCTATAGTTCTTCCAAAAATAGTGATTCTTGCCTATTTTTCTGTAGCATGTATAACAATTGCCTTATTTTGTCTTTAACAAAATATTGATGTAATAAGCCTACATAACATAAGATACAGTGGTTTACTCTTGAAGTAAGAGATCTTCAGGGGGACACAAAATCTTCTTTAATTTAAGGGTATATATTTTAGACATTTCTTCAGTTGAGAATGTTGCCAATTACCCTATATGAGGTATGTGTGAGAGTGAGTGTGTGGATCTACTTAAACCAAAAGCTAATTATGAAGGGAAATAAAAACTAGATTAAATGTGCAAAGTTAAACCTTAAATAAATCATTCAAAATGTAAACTATAATCAGAAGAAAATCCTTTATCTGGAATAGTAATTCCTACTTTCTTTATTCTTTGCCATTTACATGATTTCAATCCCCAATACAGGCCTTACTGAATACCCATCAGCACAGTTCTCCCTGGAGAACGAACGCTCCTCCCCTAAAGTTTGTTCAGCCGCAGACTTCAGTAGGCAACCCTGCAGAACAGCAACTACTAAAAAACTAGGCAGGGGAATCTTAGGCAGGTCTGGGCAGGAGACCAAGATTATTGCTATTTCAGGAATGAGAGAGGCTTGAGAACATAGGGTCACTGTTAGAATAACAAATAGAACACGCTCAGCCAACTGAAGCACAAGGAAGGTGAGATGCATGATTGTGGTTCTAGTTATACAACTCAAAACAACCCCTTTAAAATATTTGCAATGATGCTAGTGCTAGGTTAGAGGGTGATTTTTAAGCAGCTGTTTAGGATATATTTTATAATGAGTACAAAAAGGGCTAAACAGATAATGTCAAGGTTGCATTCATTCGGCTCACTTTATTGTTTAAGGTGGGTTCCAAAGAGCATGTATATCATCCTTTGGCTTCTTGGCTTACTTGAGGAGGGATACGTAAAAGGTTAGAAAATAATTTAAAACTTTTAAGGAAGGCAAGTTCAAGATGTCACTTGGAATAAGAAAAGTTAGGATGGGAGCATATACAAAATTGAAGGTATAATTTAAACCTTCAAATAACATTCGGTTTATAAAAACTTTAATCCATTACAGAGTCTATGCGTTTAAAGATTCCTATGCACAGATGATCCTGATATTGTGGTACAGGTCATGGACTCAGATTTATTATGGATTTTACTTTGTTTCTTGGCCCAAAATAAGACTCTTTGTTATAAAGGACCAGTGATTCTTTAACCGCCCTCCCCAACCCTGACTTTGAAAATCAGATGAAGGCTATAGACTCTCTTCTCCATGAAAATGGACATTTGATCCTATATATAAATGTTTACATACAATTTCAGGAGGTCTCTGGACACCCTGAAGTTCATACATGAGGAACCCTTTGTTCTTAAGAAGTCAATGTCTGTATATAAAGTTATACTTAACTGACATGGATGAGTACCTTCATCTTTATGTTAGACTGACAGTACATTAAAAAAAAAAAAAAAAAAACACAGAGCTGCAGGATGCATTTGATATCAGGCTCTAGAGTATTTACAAAGAGAATTTCTATTTTTTTCCTACCAGAAAGACATGAAAAATCTTTAAAGAGCCTTTAAATAGTTTCCAGGGTTTTTTTTACTAGTTCTTTTTTACTTCTTTATTTTCAGAATCTTTAAATAGTTTTAGCCTTTGGCCTTAACCACACCATCTTTTTAGCATAAATGTTTCTTTTATCTTAATATAATTTGAATAAGTTTGCGTCTTAAAAATGTGGATATTATATATATGTGGCTACTTAAATTCTCTGTTTAGAGAACATATCCACTCCCTAGAGATCATCATGTTTTATTATTACAGATTGTGCCATTTGTTTTGGCCCTATTCAAAGAAACTATCAACATTTTTGATCCCCAAGATTCATTTTCTTCACACACACACAAAGAAAAAATTCTGAAAAAACTTTTACAGCTTGCTAAATTACCTGAGTCTTCATATAAATCAGTATTTAATATTTGTATTGATTGAGGTGGTTTTGTTAGTGTCTTTTCACCTTAATTGGACACGTGATAAAAAACTAAGCTGCTCAGATGTCTCTTCCTCTCCAGAGAACCACGTAAATCCCTTCAGAGGGGCATACATGCCCTCATGGGCTGCTGCCCACTTGAGAACACAAGTAACATGGAGACAGACCAGCCCTGATATGAAACACGTCTCAGCTCCATTCTTTTGCTTTGTAGGACAACGCCCCAATATAGGAAAGCTGCCCTATATTGGCTTTTCATAATTCAATTCACAGAGGTCTTGCAGAGAGTGTATTTAACAAAATTAAACTTTTTAAAAAATTAAACATCTTGTACGAGTTGCAGAATAGATTTAAAAATAAATAGTAATTTGCCTGGAGGAAAAAGAGGAAAGTAGTCAGTGATTTAATTATATCATATGTATGATTCATTTAACAAATGTTTTCTCCATTATAATTAAAATCTCTCCATAAATAACCTATGTAGTTAGGATACATTAAATATATCCTGTCTAGAGGTTTGTTTTATTTTTAAATGTTCTGGTAATTTTCTTTTGATAGTGAATGATACAGAAGACCAGAAAGGTAAATATTTGAACACTTACGTAACCAAAAGACACTTTTGAAGCCAGAAGCAAAGCATAGCATTTGAAATACTGCTGGAAAATATGGTGCTTTCTACCAAAATCTTAGAGACTCTGTTAAAATATTCAGGATGTAACAGTATCCCCAATGTCTTCTTCATAGGTTTTGCAAAAACATATTACATTGCTGTTCTTAAATGTTCTCACAAATGCCTCTTACAATTGAAAGTTCAGCTGCTAAGGCTCGTCCTTATAAACCTTCTATGGGAATATAAGGATAATTTAAAATAAATTAATTTGTAAAGGAATCTTAAGATGATTATCACAAACTGATGTTTGGAAGATGGGGAAAGCAACATCTAAAGGTTTTTCCAGCCAATTTCCTTAGTACGCACTTCCTGTTTATATCAAATGTTTTAGGGTTTTGCTGGCCTTTAAAATCCTAGAACTTCTTGACAAAACATCCTTGGGAATGATACAATGTCTAGTTCGTAATGCCTTTCTAGGAGACACAGAGATTTAGAGTAATGCTTTAAGTTCTCCAAGTTACTAATGGAGAGCCAAGTATTATTTGGGGATATAATAAAATGGTCAAGCATTCAAATTCTGTAGTGAGATTACCTGGCTTCAATCCCTGGCTCTGCAATGTGTCTATTGTGTGTCCTTGGGCAAGTTGCTTAAACTCTCAGTGCATCAGTAATCCTATCTACTAAATCGAGCTAATAATTACACTCACCACAGGGTTGATATGAGGATTAAATAAGTTAACACATGCAAAGCTCCTAGAACAGTGCCTGGCACATTGAAGAACTTATAAAAAGTTGTTATTATTACATACATGCTGATTTAAATTTAGTATCGATTTTAACATCTGCACAAAAGGTATTCACAAAAAGAAATCAAGAACTAAAGCAGCATACAATTATTTATTTGACATGCAGTTTAATTTAGTTTTGAACTTAGATATTATACAATATTTCAAGGCATGCGAATGCTTCCTTTTGTTTATTGCTACCTAATAGTAATTATACTATTGGTTATTGCATAATCAATTATTTCTTTCATAATAGTTGGAAAACAAAAAGTGACAAATAATTTCAAAACATGTTTTTAATTTCATTATCATTATTACTTTTCCAAACATGGATATAATACAAAATCAAGAAAACCATTCTTAAAAACTTGTGCTATAAACATTTTGCAATTTGGTTGGTGTCTTACGTTGAGAACACAGTCCAGCATCAGGCATCTTTGGCAGTAACTGTCACGGTCAACATGATACTTTTAGATAAGGAGAAATCTTTTTACCCATATCGTATTTTCTAGTAGAAAGAAGGACATTACTGAATATTACTAAAGTTAATTGATGCAGATGTCATGCTTCTGCTCCCTGGGGCTGGCAGGAAAATTGTTTCTTTTCTTTAGCTTCACACCTTTTATTTACTCTAAAACAAATCTAAATTAAGGAATGCTCCTGTCTTCATAGTTGTAGACCACCTCTCCTAGTTTCTGTTCAGCTGTTTTATCACTAAAGTATTTTATTCTTCAGCATTTCTCCTAGGGCATTTGGATCACCATGAAAGTTTAAAAAATAAAAGAAAGGAATTAAGAGAAAAAAAATGGAACAAAATAAACATAGTGATTACATAAACTCAGGATTTTCAAATAGCTCTAAGGTTAAAACCATCAATTCCAGATTAACCATAAAACATGTTACAGGTACAAATCTGTAAATAGAGAACAGAAGACACAACATAGCTGGTTAGATGGAAATAAGAACCTGCTTTTGACTAAAGTGTTTTTTAAGAAACTATGTATTATAGTATGTTATTTAAAGTAGGAAAATGCTCATTTGGATTATTTTACTTTAGCATAGGAGAAACCGTCTTATTCATTAAAACGACTTCAAACCTGTCAATTTCAGGCAAATCGGATCTTAATGGATCTTTGAGACCATCAAGAGAGCTCTGAAATATACTGACCTAATCATTTTCAGCAATGAACTTTCTTATCTCAGCAAACCACTTGTTGGTTTAGGATTCAACATCTACTCAGTAAGGCAACATATATCCATTCATTCATTCAGCTGTTATTGGTTGATTCAGTATTTAGTGTTAGGTTCTAGTCTTGTGTTTAAATACATTATCTTTTTTAATCTCCCCTCCACCCTATGGAGGAGGTTATAATAATATACTATATATAACAAATAATAATATAAAAATATACAAATGAAGAATTTGTAATATATAAATGAGAAGAATGCAATGTACAAATGAGGAAACAAAGACAGTGAGATAGACGACCAATGAATTATGAAAGGCCACTTGTCCAAAGTAGAAAAAACTCTTCACTATCAGGTATCTGATTCTGATCCCATAGCTTGTCCCTTTGTACCTTGTGCCAACCATTCCAGTTTGCCTGGGACAGAAGAATTTCAACGTTAAAACTAGAAATGTAGTTTATCGTATCAAACATATCATTAGCAATCATTTAAACTTTCATTATACTTTGTCATAGAAGGTAAAAGACTTTTCATATCAATACCAAACTGCAATAAAATATAAAAATGATCCACTTTTTTTTTTATTATTTCTTGTACAATGATATGAAATAATATGGGAAATATTCATGATAAATTATTAAGTGAACAATGCAAGTTAAAAACAACAGTTTCATATTTTTTTCCCCACCCCCCCTTTCCCGAGTCAGCACCTTCAAGTGTTACCACTCCCCAAACGGTGTGCAATGCACTCATTGTGTAGGCATACCCCCACCCCCTCCCCCACCCCCCACCTCAGTCTGATGTCCAATTGTTGTCGTTCCCAGATTTGTATTTAGGTGATGTTCAGGGAAACCAATTTTCTGGTGAGTACATGTGATGCTTGTTAAAAATGATCCACTTTTTATAAACTTTTTTGCTACATGATGGACAAATATAAGAAGGAAGCAGATAATTGTGCACAAAAGAGAAGGAAAGTCGATGGACACCAATACTTTTGAGTGACAACTGTTGTGCTAATTGTACATTTTTCTCATTTAATTCTTTCAAAAATTTTATGTGGTATATAATATTATCCTCATTTTATAGATGTAAAAACTGAGACTCAAAACTAAAACAACTTGTCCAAGATAATGCAATTAATAGGTAGCAGAGCTGAAATATGAATTTTGTTCTTTCTTCAAAACCATAATTTTTATGATCCAAGTAATTTAGGATTAAAAAGTTATTGATTTGACATTCTGTTACTTTAGTAAATCTTTTCTAGGTCTAGAATTATTAGAGAACATCCTTATGTGTGTGTTCCTTCTGGCATTCAACTCAAAAAATAAAATAGAGCACCTACTCTGTGTCTAGGTCTGTGCTCAGATAGTGAACTAACAGAGAAAAATTCAGAACAAGTCCTGACCTCAAAACTACTATAGAATTGAGGTAGACATGTTATTAACATCCATACCATAGCATCAGTGTTATATAATTGTTTGCTTAAGATGTGAAGGGAGGAGAAAGTAAATAAATAATAAAGACTTCATAAGAGGGAAAGTGATTCATGGGAAAATTTATTTTGAATAAATGGTATTTACAATGCTTTCTTTTTTTAAGCATATGATTTTTACCAAGTGGAAGTTATGAGAAGGCAGTCTTTCAAAGAAGAGAGGAAGATACAAGTTATACTCAGGGAATTATGAGTCACCTAGAGAATTTGAAAAACAGGAGGTAGGGGAATAGGGAAGGTAAAAGATGACACTAGAAAAGAAGGTAGAGTAGAGATTGTAACGGACCTTAATAACTAAGCAGATTAGACTTTAATCCTGCAGAAAACAATGCTATAAGTAACAGTCTTTAAGTGAGGAAATGAAAAATTAGTGCTTAAAGTAATTGAATGTCTACTTCTATTGCCCTTTCCACCTACACCCCATGAGAGGAAGGATCTTGTATTGATTGAGGGTGTGTCTCTAGAACCCGGAAGAGTACTTGCTATGTTGTAGGCATCTTAAATAATTATTTGATCTATCACTGAATGTTCAAAAATAATGGTTGTATTGGGCCCTGATAGGCTGCATAGAGAAATCCAGCAATCAAAGACAAATATATAAGCATACTTTCTTTAAGATGCACCATAAACTGTTTTCTTTCCTTGAATGGAAGAGTTTGACAGAGAAACACATTTGAAGCAAATACTGAGAGTGTGTTATTAGAACGTGTTTCTTTCTCCATTGGTTCATATTACACGGATTTACACATACAGCTATAAAAGGCAAATATAAAAAAAATAATGGTTGTGCAAGAGTTAGTCTTGGAAGGCATACAAAAATAGGAGTAAGTAAACCAGTAAAAGATTGTTGCAATAGAATATGTCAAGCAAGAGTAAACAAAGACAGAATGTGTGAAGTGACAATAGATTTTATATAGAATCAACAGAACTTAATCTGTGGACTAAAAAGGGTTCAATAAAATGAGAAGTCCAATATTACAGTAGGGTTTCGAAGCTGGGTAACTAGATGGATGGTGATGTTTTAACCAAAAAAAAAAGTTGTAAGAGGAAAAGAAAGTTCAGGGAGAGTGTTAAAAGTTTGGATTCCAACTCACTGAGAATGAAATTTGTTTGGAACATGATCTGATAATCACAAGGCAATACTTTAAGAGGAGAATAATTCTTTAATTTTAGTACTTACGTGAATAAAAACAATGATTTAACATAACTGTGTTCTAATTTGTATCATCCACATATTATGAATGCCTTAGCGGGATAAGAATATTGCATTTATTATCAAATCCATTTGAGATTATAATTATAATCAACTATCTCTACAGCAGAAACAGGGAGGGTAGAAATAGATTAAATAACCGGTTCAAAGATTCCTGAATTGCATCTAGGGGGAAAAAATACTCTATCAATCCAACTTATCACTAAAAATTGTATTACCTGGTAGACAAAATATAGACATGATAGAATGTTAAATAAACTAGAATGATTGAAATCTGTAATACAGTTTTGAGGTTGTTGAGATTCATTTCAAATCTTGATTTTATTGACTGCACATTAGAAATTGCCAAACTAATAGAAAATACTACATCCAGCATAAACTCATTATTTATATGAAAATGTTAAATCTCTGCAATTCTCTTTTTTCACAAATATTCTCTGAGGCAAAAAAAAAATAAAAAGACTATATCACTGGCAAAATATTTTTCCAAGATTTCTATGCTACATTTAAGGAATGCTTTTCTTTTGTTTTATTTAGCAACATGAGAAGAGTATTGTCTTATGATCATATAGTTTCTCCACACTACCTTTATCAAAATCATCATAAGTATATATTTTTCAAATAATTCCCAATAGTCCCTAAAAGTCTCAATGAGAGAAAATAATTGTTCTTGTTTATAACAGAAAAGGATGATGAGGGATTTTGCAATTCATTGTCTGCAGAATATAAATAAGTGATTTCTTAGAGGTTCCTCATTCTAACGCAGTTTAAAATATTCATAACCATTTCTGGGCTATTTATGAAGGAAAACCTAAGAAATTCATTTTGTGTGTCATGCAGAAGTACCTTTGAAAATCCCTTGAATCAAACCAATAAGACTTCTAAGAACAATCTGGGGATTTTGAGAATTGGCTAACATTCAAGAAGCCTGGTTTTTCCATTGACTTTAATAAAATTCAAATACTAAGATGATTCTGTGCCATGAGGCACTGGAGTAACTGGCTAATGTTATACAAAAGGAAATAAGTTGTAATATTTTGAAATAAATTACTTCCAAATATATTTTCCAAGACCAATAATGTAATCTGCAATTTTTATGTGTTGAAAAATAATATCACAGTTACTAATAGACTTCTCACACCTAAAACAAATCTAAAGAATAGCATCCTAATTTTCATAATTTTCCTTATACTTATCTGTTTTCTTGATTATAACATATAATAATGAACTGTACAGTTGCTTATAATCTTCACAGTATAACTAACTTCCCTATAGACAACCACTAGGAAACAAATTACAGGTTAGATGCCAGCGTCAGTAGTCTAAAAAACAGCTCCTTAGTTCAATTAACAGCTGCTCTCAACTGATGCTACTGCACAAAATACAAAAAATGAAGAGCTCAAATGTGAAACTTCTAATTCACAAGAAGTCAGGGGAGTCTTCATTTGATTCTTTATTATTCTTAATGAGAAAATGAGACTTGTCACGGATGAATTTTAAGACTGCCTAAAGTATCTCCTGAAGAGTTATAGATAGAACTAATTTCAAAGTACTTTGTATTCACATAGATCAGAATGTTGCTGAAATACTTTAGTGTTACTTCTTAGGAATTGTAAAATCAACATGAAGAATTAACTTATTTTTATAAAGCATCTACTATGTTTAGCTCTATGGGAAGTGACCTTGAGAAACTCAGTGAATGGGGATACAAAGCATTTATGGAAAGATAAGAAAGAAAAACAACTTAATATATAACTAGGCACAGCATTTCATAGTGCACACAATGAGTGTGACAGAAATGCAGCTATAAGAAAAATATCACCTTGAGAGATTTTCAAGGAAGAGAAGCAGTGTATAAATTCTGGGGATTGGGTGGCAGGTGTGGTGAGATTAGAGGGAGATGCAAATTGAGAGATAATCCGGGAAGGTGAATACCAAAAGTAAAGGCAAAAGGATATAATATTGGACAAGTATAAGCAATGACAACAGATAGAGCAGAGGATGCTAAGGCTAGTTAGGAAAGATGAAGTCCATCTCTGGAGAGAATTGGCTAATAAGATGAGACTTTATAAGAGCTCTTATTTATATATCTTGCCTGAGAGTCACCTATAGTATAAAGCTTAATATCTAAAGCTCTGAGACAGACTGCCTGAAACTGCCACTTACTAGCTATTTGACTTTGGATAAGTAGTTTAATTTTCTATCCCTCAATTTCCTTATCTGTGTAATAGGAACAATAATGGTATGTATGCTTATAAGCCCTTTTTATTTTATAAGACTGGCGTTCTTAAGGGGAGGATAAATTTTTTAAAAAAAAACAAAGGTTTTCTCCTGGCAGCAATGGACAAAACAGATTAAAAAGGTGTGAAATTTCAGGCAGGGGAAGAAATCAGGCATCATTTTAATCACTCAGCTTTTCCCCTTAACATTCATAATCCATTATCATTCAAACTGGAATATTGGTCTCAGGATTTTTATATTTAAGTACAAAAATGACCTTTATTTTCCCCACCTTTCTACGTGTTTGCATCAGTCTCCTATCTCCACGCTCTCTGAAACCAATGGCCAAATAAGAAATTTAATGATGATCTTTCAGGTTTAAAACCTGAATCTTCTAGATCCCTGCCCATAGGAGTGCTGACAGTTCATTTGACCTTAATAATTGCTGATAAAGTTCTTTATTCATATTTGGGTAAAATTAATGACTTTGAGGAACATTATAGGATATACATTAATATTCACTACAAATGGAAAACTTTGAGTTCTAATTTTATGCATGATAAATTGGGGCTTTATTACTACATTTAACCTTTAACACATCTTTCTTTAAAATATAGATTCAAATGTGAAATCTAGTATTTGCATACATTGTACCAATTTGTGATGGTCACCCTTTCTAACCCACAATGCTTTAAGTTCATAAAAGGGACCTGAATTACAATGAGATCTAATATTTCTATTATTCATACACACAATTTCTTTCCAGATCTTCTTTATATTTGTAAGGAAAACTATGCAGAGTGCAGATTGAATTGCTAAAAATTCCAATGAGAAGTGAGAAATATAGATATAAATGTAAATATGTCATACATACTTATTTCAGGTGAATATCATTTCCCCTTTATCTGAAATGAGTTTATATTTTAAAGTTGGGAAATTGTGCAGAAAAAACACATTCTCTTCTTTGAAATAAATCAAAGTTATTTATGTCAAATATTCTACCTAATAGAGGAATATTGGGAACTATAACAATTGATATGATAAAAGAGAAATAAATAATGTTCAGTTTCTGATCTTAGCTTCTGTACTAGACTATAAAATCAGACTGACTTATCTTTTATGTACTGCCTTCATTGCTCTGTTGATCAAATCTATGTCCAATAAAGACATGATCAGGAGCTATTATAATACAAATCCTACCAACTTTGTAGCATTCATCAATCTAAAATTTTCTGCTTAAATCCTTTAAAATAAGACTATAACTGATGGTTTATAATTTCTTAAAGAGAATTTATAAATTCTTCCTTCATGCTTTGCCTTAGAAATATTTCAGAATTGCCCACTCTAATATAAGTCAGCCCAAACTGCTGTACGGCCTTGAAAGTTGTACAACTGCAAAAGTAGCTACAGTAACTGCTTAAACTCTGACTTCAGCTTGTTGATTTGTCTTTTAAGGAATAACTAGAGGACAAAAAGAACATAATCTAAACAAGTGATTGCAGGGCTTTACAAAAAGAAATGCTTAATTTCTTTATAATTTATATTGTAATTCTTGTCCCTTTTGTGAACTCAAAAGAAAATGCTATAAAGAAATAGAGAAATGTCTATGTATAATATGAGTACTTTTATAGAAGCAGGTTGGAAAATGAAATTCCTATTAATAAAAGACAAATAATTTAGCTGCCACAGCTGGATATCTCCTAACTGCAGCACATATTTCTGTAATTGCTCTAATCCTTGTGTGTTTTCTTGCTCTTTTGCAGGCAGACCAGTAATGATTGTGGTAGAATATATGGAGAATGGATCCCTAGACTCCTTTTTGCGGGTGAGGTGTTCTTTTCTGATGGCATTTAAATAAGCTATTCTAAGTTCTATATTTAAATCATTTATCATAAATTAATTTTTGCATAATGTTATTCATGAATTTTATGTGAAGAATAGCAGCGTTTTCTCTAGGGTACATTTCCCTGATACTGTGATACATTAGAGTGTTACTAAGGGGTGAGGATGTACACTTAATAATATAATTGATTTTACCTATAAATTCACTTGACATATATACACACGTGTGTATGTGTGTGTGTGTGTATATATATATATACACATTGCAAATGATGCTATCATGAAGAGAGATTAAATAAAAATCAGTTGCCTCACACAGCCATTCATTTTGCTTTGTCGTACTTAACTCTTCAATATATTTCATGCACTATCTATAATGCTAAACTCCATAAATTTGATATATATTTACCAACAATGACTCAAGTTCATTTCACAAATATGTTTCTATCAACTTTGTCCCTCTTGAGTTCGTTTGGCTGACTATTAAGAAAATAAAAGGAGAAAGAAAAAAACTGCTTTAGCAGAGATTTGTTTTAGAATGCAAATTTAAAAAGCATTCTGTCTACAGTAAATTATCCTTAAAAGTGTAGTGTATACAGAAAACAATTTGTTTTATATAGTGGTACAAAATAACAAAGCTGAGAAGGCACCAGGAGCTATATTTCAAAGTGTATATGTAATATGTTTAAGATGTTAAAAGCTATCCTGTACTATGAAAATATTCACTGGTAGTGAAAAAAGTGAAATCTAAAAATAATCACTACAGTAAATATTTTTCATCCCCAGTGGAGGTCACATATTTGCATTTCATTGTATTCATATATGTACATATTTATATATATGTATATGCATATACACATACATATATATCTATGTTTATATACAAAGAGAAAAGAGAGAAAAAGACATAACCATTTTTCTTCCTTACAAAATGGCTGGACTTTGCCATTTGGAATCTGTTATATTAATTTTCTTCTTTATTTTCATGTAAAAATAAAACATTCTTTCTTCACTTCATTTTTTGCCCCACGTTATTCGAACAAGTTCCATTTGCATCTCACCTTTCTCTCTTGATTTCATTTTCATTTATTTTTCTTGATTCTGTGCCCTCTTCTTCCAACTTCTCTCAATGTTAGCAGTGATGATATATTTACACTGTGACTGAACTTGATGTCCAAATTCAATACCAGAAGCTGAATTCAGCAGAATCGTCAGGTTATTATAGAGCAATTCGACTCGTGCAATGTGTATTCTCAACCAAGTGTGATCTTTAAGACAAAATGAAATTCAAAGGTATTTGGAGACATGAACTGTTTGTTCTTTTCTGTAGCCATTCCCAGAATGTGTTATTTTATAGCTTGCATTCATTTCATCTGTTCCAAATTATTTTAGAATAATGTATCAGGAACACCTACAGTACTTGAAATGCACATATACTTATATCTTTTCATTATGTTTATTCCAAAACTCATTTTTATCAGATGTATATCAAAATGATTCATTATCTAATGATGTTTGGGATAGGTTGGTTTTCTTTTCCTTTTTTTGTTTTTTTATCTTTTTGGTATCAGTGATATCCTAGAGCAGAATATAATGGCAAATAATGTAGCAGATATTCAATCTAAATTGCTGCACCAAATTGGATCAAATGACTTCCACAAGCAAATTAGGTGAGAAATGTTAGTTTTTCACCTAATTTATAAACTCTATTATGCTGAATCATTAATCAGTTAAAATATGTTATAAAGAAACCATAATATGTTATAAATATAAGGTTTACTTATGCACATCCTACTATATGTTTACAAGTGTTGTATTTTTTATGATTTGAATTTTAAAAGCTAGAATTTTTTAGCTCTTATTATTTACCATGTAGGTGAGACCTTATCAGAGAGTCTAGGAAAAAATGTAAATGTTCAGTTGATGGTGACTGCCATTACTACCATTGGAACCTGAGCACTTAGCTAATCCTGACTGCCACTTATGGGCTGCGTGTCCTTGGGCACGTAACCAAGTTTTCCGTGCCTCTGTTTACTCATATAAAATACAGATATGAACAGCACCTACCTCACCTCATAAAATTTTTATAAAGATTGATTAGATTATTATAAAGCTTATAGGATAATGCATGACACATTGTAAGTGGCAGAGTGAGGATTCAAACTCAAGTTTCTGTGACTCAAAAAGCCATGTTCTCATACACTATGCATTATTTTTATTAAATTGCTTACTACTTTTCCTTATGAATTCACTACTATCTCTCCATGTGTTCTGTGTCACCTCTGAACAGAGTTTCTAAAAATAATATGATTATAATGAAAAAAATCAAATGAATGGAAAAAATAGGGTCAATACTTTTGTATTACGCCCCCTTTAATATTCTTACACTTCTGTGTAATCTTAGCCCTTGTATCCCAGAAAATCAAAGTGCTTTAGAAACTTTATGTCAATGGCAGACACTCAACTCCTCATAGCAAGCATAAATAAAATATATGAATATATACATCCCATAAATTCTTAAAAGCAAAGTCATTGTCAAACAATGCTTTATAATTTGATAGTCACAGCTTCCATAAGCACAGGAAAAAAGAAGTGGCTAAATGCACTGTATAGTAGAGGAGTCATCCATGGATCATTAATAGCATTGTGTGCTCACTGGAGGCAGAAAAGATTTCCCTTTGGTCGCCCACACCATTTGAAAAGCACTTTAATCTGCTATTTTATTATGAAGGAGTGGTAGCACAACTAAGTACAAAATTACAATCTAGTGCCAATGCTGGTGGCTGGCTGGCTGTGATATTGTACCAGATTTGTAAATCTCATGTTTTTGGGATCCTTGTGGACATTGTTCCAGATAGATATGGCAGTGGGAAGGTGTGCAGTCTTGTGTATATGTGTGTGCACATACATGTGTGTAGAGGAGAGGTGTGTGCGCCACTGTGTGCGCTTTTAATTTTAAAGTTAAATACATTCTGATTTAGCAATCAAATCATCAGCCATCCTGCCCAGAAGGCATAACATCAACAACATTCAGATTTTTCAGGTTTTCCAAGAAAATACATTAGTGTGCATTAATGTATTGACCATCATTCTTATACAGTCTTTCTGCAACTACACATACGGGTTTCATAAACACACTTTTTGACACTTACCTGGAAACTACCTGCCTCTAAATCTTAGAACCTCCATTTTTATAACAATATTAACTAGAAATCCAATTAAAAATAGTTATAAAATACTTTAAAACTTTGAGATGTTACATGTCAACCAAAAAAACAAATATTGCTTTATTTTGTAACATTTGTTGAATGTGAATTTGTTTAGCATTTACAAAATTTAGTTATACCAAAATATAATACCACTGACTTCAGTTAAAGATGATGTACTGTGTTCACACTGCAGCCTTCTACTCAAACCTCAAATTCTTTGTCACGTGAGAAAATGTACCTAAATTTTTTACAAAGTACAATCACGTGGGCAAACAAGAAGTGGTGTCATTCTTAAACCAAAAATCTAAGAGAAATTAACAGAGACAAAAAGCAAGCAGGACTGAATTGAGTAAGGAAAACATAGCTCAAAATATGGTCAGGGAAGTATGGTTGGGAGCAAGAGTAAAAGGTGGTACTACCAGGTAAAATAAAGACACAAAGGAGAAACAAGATACACTGGTAGTTGGGAGGAAGTGATGGCTTTCACTTTGGTCATGTTACATTTGAGATGTCTGTGGAACATCCAGTGAAAATATCCAGACAGAAATTGGCAATATAAATCTGAATCTCACTGGGAAAGTCTTGACTAAAGTAAAAGATCTGGGAGTTGGTAGCATAAAGGCAGTTATTAAACCCAAACCATGATATTTCCTAGGAAGAACTTTTCTAGGAAGAAAAAAAGAAAAAAGGTTGGAACTCTGGGCCATACCAACCTGAGGGGCAGTGTGGGTGTAGTCTTCAAAGGTAACTAAGCACAAGTGGTCAAAGAGAAACAAGAAGGGAGAGAAGAACATGGAGTCCCAAAACCCAAGGAAATAGAGCATTTCAGGCAGAAGCCCATAAGCCATTGTATTAAATGCAGCAGAGAAATTCTGAAAGGCAGAGACTGAAAAGCATGTATGGCATTTAGCATGTAAGAAGTCCTCAGTGATCTCAACAAGAACACTTTTAACTGGTCCAGGCAGATACCAGATTGCAGAGGGCAAGAATGAAAGTGGAAGACTGATAGGAAGTAGTAGGTGGAGATGATTTCTTTCAGAAAAAGTAGGTGAGATGTCAAGGCAAGAAATAATTCAGCTGCTAGTAGACAAAAAAAAAAAAAAAAAAGAAAGAAAAAAGAAGAAGAAGAGGAGGAGGAGGAGGAGGAGGAAAGAAAGAAAGAAAGAAAGAAAGGGTTTTCCAAAGAATAAGCACCACATGTACTCGCCATCAAACTGGCACTGACTGATCAACACTAAGGTGCTCACACAGTAGTAATATTCGCTGGGGGTTGGGGGGATGGTGGCGAGGTAAACTCACAACTAATGGACATGGTGAGCATTGTATGGGTGAGGGGCACACCTCCAATCCTGGCTTGGGTGAGGCAAAGTCATGACATGTAACCAAAATGTTTGTACCCCCATGATATGCTGAAATTAAAAAAAAGCATTTTCCAATTTTTATTGTGATAAAATATACATAAAATTTACTATCTTAACATTTTTAGATGTACAGTTCGATGGTATTAAGTACATTCATATTATTGTACAACCATCACTACCATCTATCACCAGAATTCTTTTCAATAAAACTGAAGCTCTATACCCATTAAATAATAATTCCCCATTCCTCTCTTCCCCCAGCCTCTGGCAACCACCACCACCATTCTACTTTCTGTCTCTATGATTTTGACAACTCTAAGTTCCTCATATAAGTGAAATCATACAGTATTAGTCTTTTTATGATTGGCTTATTTCATTTAGCATCAATATCCTCAAAGTTTAGTCATGTTGAAGTGTATGTCAGTATCTCCTTCTTGTTAAGTTTGAATAATATTCTATTGTAGGCATATGCCCCAGTTTGCTTATTCATTCATTCATTCATACCTGGGTCACATGCATCTTTTAGCTTTTGGTTACTATGAACATGGGTGTACAAATATGTCTTCAAAACTGTGCTTTCAATTTGTTGAGTATATATACAAAAGTGAAATTGCTGGATCATATTGTAATTCTACTTTTAACTCTTTAGAGAACTACCATAATGTTTTTCAGTGGTCATAACATTTTGTATTCCCATCAACAGAGTACAAGGATTTCAATTACTCCACATCCTCATTAATACATTATTTTCTGGTGTTTTTGTTTGTTTGTATTTGTTTATTTCTATATTAGCCATCTTGCTGAATTTTAGAGAGTACCTTATTGAAGTTTTAACTTGCATTTCCCTATTGATTAGTGATGTTGAGCATATTTTCATGTGCTTATTGGCCATTTGTACACCTGTTTTATAGAATTATCTATTCAAGTCCTTTGACTATTTATGAATAAGGTTGCTTGATATTTTGTTGTTGAGTTTTAGAAATTCTCTATACAGTCTAGATTTTAATCCCTTAGCAGATATATGATTTGCAAATATTTTCTTCCATTCTTTGAATTGCCTTTTGACTTTGCTGATAGTGTCTTTTAATGCAGAAAACATTTTAATTTTCATGAGATCCAGTTTGTCAGTTTTTTCTTTTGTTGCCTGTATCTCTGGTGTCATATCCAAGAAATCATTGCCAAATCAAATGCCATGAAGCTTTTGTTCTATGTTTTCCTCTAAGAGTTTTATATTATAGTTTTAGGGCTGACATTTAGGTTGTTGACCCATTTTGAGTTAATTTTTGTATATGGTTTTAGATTCTTTTGCATGGTGATGTCCAGGTTTCCTAGTATCATTTGTTAAAAATACTGCCCTTTGCCAATTGAATAATTTACCACCCTTATCAAAAATCATTTGACCAGTGTCTTAGTCCTTTCCTGCTGCTATAACAAAATACCACAGACTGAGTAATTTATAAATAATAGAAATATATTTCTCACAGTTCTAGAGGCTGAGAAGTCCAAGATCAAGGGTAGAAGTATCTATTCAGTATCTGCTAATGACTTACTCTCTGCTTCCAAGATGACCTCTTGTTCCTGCATCCTCACAAAGTGAAAGGGACAAAAGCTGTGTCCTCATATGGTGGAAGAGCAAAAGAGCAAAAAGGGACTAAGGCATTTCCTTCAACTTCTTTTATAAGAGCTCTAACCCCCTTCATGAGAAGCAGAGTTCTCATGACTTAATCACTTCCCAAAGTCCCCACCTCCTAATGCTTTCACATTAGATTCCAACCTGTGAATTTTGGAGGGACACATACATTCAAACCATAGCAACCATGCATGCAAAAGCTTATTTCTGGGTCCTCTAATCTATTCCATTGGTCAATATGTCTGTCTTTATGCCAGTACCACACTAGTAGCTTTAAACTAAGTTTTGAAATCAGGAGGTTTGAGTCCTCCAACTTTGTGCTTCTTTATTAATATTGTTTTGGCTATTTAAAGTCCCTTGAAATAACATGTAAATTTTAGAGTGGATTTTTCTATTTCTGAAAAAAAAAAAAAGTTGTTGGAATTTTGATAGAGATTATATTGAATTTATAGACCTTTTTGTGTAGTATTGACATAATAACAATGTTAAGTCTTCCAGCTTATGAATATGGATATCTTTTCATTTGTATATATCTTCTTTAATTTCTTTCAGTTATGTTTTGTAGTTTTCATTATACTAGTCTTTCACCTCTTTGGTTTCCTTTTGATACTATTAAAAAATGTAACTTTTCTTAGTTACTGTTTTAGGTTGTTCATTGTTATTGTACAGAAATACAATTTGTTTTGTGGTTGACATTGTATCCAGCTACTTTGCTGAATTCATTTATTAGTTCTAACATTTTTTTCATGAAATTTTTAGAGTTTTCTACACATAAGATAGTATCATCTGTGGACAGAGATAATTTTACTTTTTCCTCTCCAGTTTGGATACCTTTTCTTTCTTTTTCTTGCCTAATTGCTCTGGCTAGAACTTCCAGTACTATATTGAATAAAAATGGTGAAAGTGGTATCTTTGCCTTGTTCCTGATCTTAGAGAAAAAGATTTCACTCTTTCACTGTTGAAAATGATATTCACTGTGAGTTTTCTATATATAGCTTTTATTATGTCAAAGTAGTTTTTTTCTAGTCCTAGTTAGTTGAGTGTTTGTATCATAAAAGGGTGTTGAATTTTTTCAAATGCATTTGCTGTATCAGTCAAGATGATCATGTGTTTTGTTTTTCCATTCATTCTGCTAATATGCTGTGTTAAATTGATTAATTTTCATATTTGAGCCATTCTTGCAGTCCATGAATAAATTCCATTTGGTCCTGGTGTATAATCCTTTTAATATGCTGCTGAATTCAGTTTGCTAGTATTTTGTTGAGGACTTTTTTCATCAATATTTATAAGAGACATTGGTCTATAGTTTCCTTTGGTTGCAGTGTCTTTGTCTAGGTTTAGTATTGGAGCAATCCTGAGCTCATGAAATGAATCAAAGTATTCCTTCTCTTTAATTTTTTGGAAAAGTTTCAGAAGGATTGTTGTTACTTCTTTAAATGTTTGGTAGACTTCACCAATGAAGCCATCAAGTCCAGGGCTTTTATACACAATCAGGGAAAATGTGTGTTCTGTTGTCACATAGACTGTGCATGTCTGTTAACCTCATTGATTTGTTGTGTTGTTCAAGTCCTCTGTTTTTTTCACTTATCTCCTTTCTAGTTATTCCATCCATTTTTGAGAGTGGGATTTTAAATTCTCCAACTATTATTGCAGAACTATGTATTCTGTCTATTTCTTCCTTCAATTCTGTCAGTTTTTGCTTCATATATTTTGTTGGTCTATTATTAGTTTTGTGAATGTTCATAATTGTTGTATCATAAAATCAAGGGGGTTTAAATAGAAAAAAATTTAGGCAATGTATACAATGAAGGAGATAAAGAAGAGGAAATAAAGAAAATAAATTGTTAAAAAAAAATATCTCAGGAGATTGAAAGGTATAAAATCAAGGACCCTGGTGGAGGATTGACTTTGGATGGAAGAAGCCTCCACATCTTCCAAGATTAAAGGGACTGTGTGTTGTGGATCTAGATAAGTTTGTGAGGAACAAGCATGAATTGAAGGAAATGGTACCTGATGCTGTTACATTTCTACACAAAGTAGAAGTAGAGTTTATGTGGAACTTCGAGGACAAACCTCCATATTGAGGTGAATGTTTGGAATAATTGCCGAAGTTAAAAAGAAGAGTAGCTGATTCATTAAAATGCCGGACCATAAACAACAGGCTCTATACAAACACTCAACTCCCCAAATATAAGAGTGGAGATAATAGAGGCTATGGTCTATATAGCAGGTACAGTATTTGTCAAAAGTTCCCCCAGCTGAGTCTAATATGCAGACAAGTTGGAAAATCACTGAAATGTGGCCTTGTAGGCCATTATAATGACTTTGCCTTTTCTCTGGGTAATACAGGTATCCGTTGTAGGGTCAGGAACAGAGGCACAAGGTGATGATCTAACTACTGTATTTTAAAAGGATCACTCTGGTTGCTATATTGAGAAAAGACTGCAGTGAGGCACAAATGGATGCAGGGAAATTAGGAGTCTTTTGCAATAATAATCCAGGCAAGAGATGATGATGGCTTAGACAAAGATAGTTGTAGTGGGGTTGAATGGGAAATGGCCACATTCTGTAATGCATTTTGAAAATAGACCCAATAGGATTTGCTCACAGATTGGATAAAGTATGTAAAAGAGAAGATTCAAGGGCAACTGTAATGCACAAAAAAAGGTCAGTAATAGGCAATAATTTCTTCCTAAGGTTACTGTGATTATTATGGTATTACATGGCTAATAGACATAAAACCCCTAGAACAGTGTTTAGTGCGTAGTGAGATATCACTGATGTCATCTATTCTTATTATACTATATATCAGTAGATGTCACTAAGAATTTTTAAAGTGTCTGTTACTTCCTGGTCTATTGTTTCAGGTGGCTAAAAATAGTTTTAATTTTTACCATTTAAAAAAATCTAGATATAACTCAGGAATATGAGTATTTAAATAATACATATAAGTGCATATCAGCATTTCAAAAGAAATGTGAGCCATTTGAAGAGTTTCCTTGAGCAAATGCAAAGCAAATATTAATTTAAAAAATTAAAGGGATCTTTTAAATATTTATGTACTCAAATTATAAATCTGGTAAAGATGGCATTTTACCTTATGGTAGCCTATTTATTAATAATAAGAGCGTATTTTATTAGCACACTTTTCTTGTAAATTGTGTGTGCATGATCATATTTTTGCTCGGGTGGCATAAGAGTGAAATTAATCTACATCACTTTTATTTTCTTTTTGACAGTGAAAAAAATAAAATTGCATTCACCCACCAATAAATATTTTTAAAACAAAAACATAATTGAATCACATCTTAATTATATTTTTAACAAAAAATATATGAAACTTTATGCAGAATAATACTATTTACTGCACCTGTGTAAACTTAATGCTAAATACTATTGTGAAAATAATGTGACACTAAACATCCAAATATTTGAAAGCATGGTATGCTTAGAGCCAAATATATGGATAGCTGAACATTTATTTTTAGATTACGAGTAGAGCAACAACATCCAATAGCCTAAATTGATCTCTTTAAACATCTTAGTACTCTAATGTGAAGTGTCATTTTTATTACCTAGTATCATGAAACAGTATTTTATAATTCTCCTTAATTCCCCTGTTGCATATAGAACTTCAGGTTTATTTTTTAATTGTATATAATTTATAATTATCCTGATATATAGAGAAATTTTGGGCATTTTTCCTGAACTCATCTATAGTCACTCCTATCCCCACGTTTGGACTATACAGGACATTTTGAATTTACAGAACTGAATATTAAATCCAAAACTCATGGTTCTCAACCATGCATGAAAACCAGAATCATCATCCTAGAAAGATTTTACAAGATACATATGCAGACACAAGCAGATATATTCTGCAAATCTTCCCTGGGTAATTCTGATACGCTATAATGATGCTTTATCAAGATGATGGCACTCTGTGACAACCTGCCCCAAATGCCAGCCAAAACAACTTTAAATTTTCTTGACTTTATATAAATGCAGCACACAGTAGCTAGTATAGATTTGCCTTCGTACAAACCTAAGCAAAAAGTTAACCAAAAAAAAAAAAAAAAAAAAAAACAAATTCAGTAGTAAGCCTTAGAAGCTAAAGTTATATTATATTCAGATTCTTTTTAAGCTCTTAAAATGTAATTCTGAAATCCAACTGCCATGTTTCACAAATCCATATCTACTTGTTTTCTTCTTAAATTTTTTAAGTATCTTAGAAATGGTATTTTTAGTTTTCTTACAATTGAAATTTCTGATTCTACTCTTGGTGGCCTCTCTCTTCCATAACTAAAAACACAACTCTTCTTAGCTTAAGTTCCAAATCCATGATGACCACAAGAGAAAGAGCTTTAAATAATTTATTGGTTATTATTATAAGATTTTCAACTGGGGAAACCACAAGAACCAAGACGATTTTCAGTAAAAAGGAGATATTGACTCTTATTTATTCAATGGCTATTTTAAAACAAGAGTGATTTGGTCTTTTCAAACCTATAAATAACCCTAGCCATGTCTTTTTCAAATTCAAGAGCATTTTAAAAAGTCATAGCCTGGTCAACTTTTTGATGTAGAAATACATAAAAACTGAATTTTAACTTTAAACTTAAGTTATAGAAGTAATCCTCTAAGGAATGTTTTCTGAAAAGCCACTTATAAATCAATTGTTCAGAACTCAGAATGCATTTTCCTGTAAATATTTCTTTTAAAAATATTGCTTAAGTCCCCAGGTAGACCCACAAAAGCCTCTTTTACCATAGACTACAGCTATAAGATGAACTTCCAAAAGGGAAGAGGGCCAGGAGTTTCCCTCAAAAATGGGATAAGTGTGTTTCCTTCCCCTCTACATAACTTGCCCTGGGCAAAATTTTTTTAAAGACTGCTTTTCTATGTCATCTACCTCTTTCTTCATGTCCTCAAATATTCAGCTTTTATTGTTAGAAATCCCATATGGTAGCACATCTTTCCCATCCCCTCCTTCCCCTAGGCTAGGCCTTTTTTCACCTTTTAAATTCACCTGTAACCTGGACCCTCACCCCATCCTAATCTAAGCTCCCATCCTCTCATTGGCATAGGTCTTAGCTGGAGGTAAAGTTAGAGTAATTCATGCTAGTATGTGACTTACAAATAATATTCTAATTCTTCCAGATGATTTTGCATCTTTTACATACATATGTAAACCTACATAGAATTTTAAGAGCAGAATTTCAGGTAGGAAAACAAAAAGATGTGGAAACATGCAGACAGAGTGGGTGAGGATATTTTTAGACCAAGTAACAATCAGGAATCCAGAGGCTGGCTCCTCTCTGCTGTTGTGGCTCTTCATAGATGCTCGTCCTCTGTCTCTTATGAATCCCTTGTGTTTCTGACGTCTGGTTTTCTCAAAATGGCCTCTAGCAACACAAAAACAGGGAGACAAGAGACTTACAGTGTCTACTGTTTGTCTACCTCAGTCTTTTATAAATCATTTAGTAAGGTACATTTCCTGTATAGCCATTTTATAAAATGGTTAAGTCAAAGGTATGGAAGTAATACTTTTACAAGTCTTCAGCTAAGCCTTCTAATTTTGTCATTCTGTTTTGACATTCCATTTCCTACAACTTACAGTTAGTGAGCCAAAAAGTCTTTTGATATACATATGACCAAACTTTACTTTTGAGCTTAAACTTTCATTATCCGATAGTATTTATTGTATCAGGTTTGTGAGGAATCTGCAAAAGAAAATTTATTTATTATAGGTAACTAAGGTACTGCATTGTGATTTTGATCCTCTGTAAATTTTTGTTGAATGAGTGATGTGCAATTTTTATTAATTCTACTCAAGAATAGCAGCTTATCATCTACTGGGTATAGTATTGTTTATCACTCATATTTAACGTTTTTAGGATACAGAATCACTAGAATTATCTGCTTTATATAAAGAGTCTTTCACATTTTTCAGCAAGAAAGTTTGAGGACAGTGATTTATATTATGGTCCACAGATCTTTGATAGTCTCTAAGGCTATCTGGTTGGTGGGTCAACACCACTGATTTTCCAGTGAAGATCTAGAAAAAAATATAGAAGAAATATGTATAAGGTATTTAGCTCCCTTTTCCTTACTCTGCAGCAAAAATATAAGAATTTTGTAGTCATAATCAAAGAGTCTTCCTCTCAAAAGTAGAGATGGCTACAAGTGTAGTCAATACTTTGATACTTCTTCTTCACTCATGATCTTCACGAAGAATTTGCTATAGCAAATATAACTTTTCATGAGAAATACTTTAAGAAAAATATCTTACTACATACTAAATTTTGAAGAGCTTCACTCCTTTAGGAAAAAAATAAGTAAATTTGGTTCAGTTCCATCCAGTGAATATCTATTGAATAGCTACTGTGTGGCAGGCATGGTGCTAGGCCCTGGGATTACAAAGATGAACAAAACAAGGTATGCTCATTCCCCTAGATGAGGTTGTGTTCAAGCCAATGGGAGAGACAAACATATACATATACATACATGGTTTTAGCCAACGTTGATGTAGATAGTGTGCTTCGAGAGCAATAGAGAAAGAAATTTGGTCCAACTTGGCTTTGCCTATAAAATAGATCTCTGACCTGGTTCGAGCACCCCGTATCTCTATCCTATATTACTCTAATAGTTTCCAAAACGATCTTTCCTCTTCTATTCTCCATCTGCTAACCAGAGTATATCATTCCCCATTTAAAATTCTTCTCTAACTTCTCATTGTAGTTTGTATAGATTTCAAGCTCTTTATAATGGCTCCAGGGCCCTTCCTGATTTTGCTTCTGCCTAGCTTTCTAGTATCCCCAATACTCTGTCTCTCATTCAACAAGTTCCATGCTCATTGGTCTTCATTTCTTAAGCATGCCAAACTCTTCCTAACTTAAGCCATTTGTACATGCTGAGAGCTATTCTCAGGCTCCACAAAGTCATTCTCTTTTATATTACTCCATTTTATTTATTTTATAGTTCATCATTATTTAAGGTTATTTCATTTACTTTTTACCTATTTATTTTCTATTTCTCTATCTCCAATTAAATATAGGTACAACTGAAGGAGGCATCTTTCTGTTTTGCTTCCCATGTTGACCACTAGCAACTAGAGCAATATGTGGTCCATAGTAGATACTTGATGAGTGTGGTTTCAAAGAATGAACTTGGCAATTCATCAAGGACTTCCTAGGAGAGATAATACTTGTCATGAAAAACTCAGGTGACAAAAGACTAGAATGACATTCTTGGAAAAGGGAACTGCATAAGCAATGTACATTAGATGTAAAATGACATGTTATGGGGTGAAATGAACACAAAAAATTAGCAGAATAAGGATACGAGACTAAAGATATGAGCAAGGGTCAGGTCTTTGTATTCATGTTGAAGACACTGCATTTTATTCTGTCATTGAAGATCACTGAAGGGTTTTAAGCAAATCACAGTGTGAGATTTATGTTTTCATAGTATCTGAATATATATATATTTTTAAAAATCTCATTAGACAGTAATATGATGGTTTCAGGATAACATGGCTCTCAAATCCTACATTTGTCCTAAGCTTAGTCTAGCTACTTGTGCTCAGCCTAAGGTGAATGGACCACTGAGAGGCTTAAAGTGTCTATGGGATGCAACTCATGAGGCAATGCCTTGAAAACCACTGTGAAGAGTCCCTGTTACTGCAGAGACAATGTGACATGTGGTGACTGCTCAGATAGGGTGGATGCTGTGCTCTAGGTCTGAAAGAGGGTCTGATGGAGGTCTGCAGCTTTCAGAAATAGCGGGCATTATTATGTATAGCTTTCAGAAATCCCTTCCTTCCAATCAGGCTCACACTTTCTGTCAGTGAGGGGATAAACTCCATGTTTCTCAGCAATCAGGTTGAGAGAGCAAAGAGAAGGATGAAGACGAACTGAATTCTAGCTACTAAGCTCTGAGATGCAGTGTGTAAATATGCCACATTCACTCATTTTCATTTGGATCTGTCTTCCTGGGGAAAAAAAAACATGTGTCATAAAAAAAATTCATCGTTTCTTTTTGATTAATCTTCAGTAGGAAGCCCAAAGATTAAATCTCAGTGCTCTCACATTTTTCTCCTCCCCTCATAAACAATTCAATTCAACTTGAATTAATATTTATTGAGCTATGACACAATGCATGGCAATATGGTGGATGCTGTAATAGAAATGCAACGTAAAAGAGATAAAACCCATGTCCAAGCTTAAGGAAAGAAAACAATATGTTTTATACAAGACAATAGGAATAATATAGCAATAGCAACCAGTGCACTACACGACAGTATCAAAGGTTATTTAATTCAGTCACCATTTATTAGCCATCCAATGTATTCAAGGAAACTAATATGTAAACCAAACTTGAGGAGGCTATATTGACAAGAATGAGAAAAAAGGAATATAGATTTTGTTTGAAGAAGAGAGTTGCATCGTTTGTAGAGAAATAGATTTGTGCCACTTTATGTATGAATAAATATGGCTGTTCCTCTTGCCAGACATAAATGAATGAATCCTCATCTGTTGGTTTATCTTCAGCGTTCTTATTTATTTTTGGTTTATTGGTCTCAGAGGTCTTTAGATCTTGCTTTATTATGCCAAATTATGTTGCCCAAACTAACCCAGACTGAGGTCAAATTTTATCCAGTTCTTTTTCCAGCAACTCCTAACTAAGAATACAGGCTCTGGAATTAGATTGCCTAGATTCAAATCCTGACTCTACCACTTACTAGGTTATTAAATCTCTTTGTCCTTTAGTTTGACCACTTATGAGATGGAGATAATGACTACACTGACATAACATCATAAATGAGAGACCTGTAAAGAGCTTAGCCTGTCACTGGTTTGTATTGTTTAATGTATTTTAGCTATTTTTCTCTATAATCATGTGGCAGAAATTAAGAAATGCATTCCCAAAAGAATATATAACTATTTTTGGAGCTTTTCTTTCATAAAGCTTATGTTTTATATGCAGAAGATGGATGGATGAATGGATAGATGGATGGATGGATGATGGATAGATAGGTAGGTAGGTAGGTAGATGATTGATAGGGAGAGATAGATTTTCACAGGCTGGGTTCCCTGGGAAACACGATAGGAAAAGGAGAGTTTCATGCAGGAATTTTATTGGGAGAGTTCTCAAGATCAACTCCCTTATTCTCACAGATTCTAGAGTTTTGGGGGCTGATAGCTCTAAGCTGAGTCTTCAGGAAAAACCGTTGGCTGGAGAAAGCCACCTCACCCAAGGCCGTGACCCCTTTACAGGGGCAGCCTGAATCCAATGATTGATTGATGTGAGAGTAGAAGGGCCCAGTCCTTTTTCCTCAATTTGGGCCAACTCCAAAGGGTTATCTCAGCTACAGACTATCCATCCCATGGGATGGATGAAGGCCTTTGTAGTGAATGCACTGCACTTGAACTTCTCCTGCTGCCTAATCCTGCTTTCTTCTCTTCCTGACAGGTATCGTTCCTGAGAGTGTATAATCAAAGATCAATGTTTAATAAAATTAATAAGTTTTACTGCTTCACCATCATGTGGCAGAGAAGAATATGAGGATACTAGTACAGTTTGGTTTGATGCTACTACCCTGATTCCTATATCTGTTAAGCCTCCTGAAGTTTTACCCATCAGATTTTTATACAATTAGTACAAATATCAACCTGGTGAAAAAAGGCAGATACACATCTTAGTGCTATTATGAAAATAATTTTGACTCCATGGACCCCTGAAAAAGTCTTGGCCAAGTGAATTAGAAATAAATATACTACACTGTATAGTCCAATGGCAGAATATGGAGAAAGATTCTTTTCAGACATCAAAATCTCATTTTTTAGATTCTTTTCATACATAAGAATCTCATTTTTTTAATGATAGCACTTGTTGATATTAGAACCCTGATTACCATGTGGTTAATATGAAAGCAATTAATCCAAGTATCTTCAAATGTTGATGACAAAAATATCCAAAATAATTAATTAAAAATAACTTGCATAATATCCCAAAAGTAGAAGTAACCCAAATATCCATCAACTAATTGATGAATGTAAATAAAAGGAATAGAAACTTATGCAGCAATAAAAAGACTAAGATACTGATACATGCTACAATATGGGCAAACCTTAAAAACATCATACTAAGTGAAAGAATACAATCACGAAAGACCATATATTATATGATTCCATTTAAGAGATATACAAAATAGGAGAATCTATAGAGATAGAAAATAGATTAGTGGTGGCTTAGGATGGTGGGGGGATTGGGGAGCAGTGGGGAGTGACTGCTAGTGAGTATGGAGTTTCTTCTGTGAGTGATGAAAGTTCTAAAATTGATTTTGGTGATGGCTTTACAATTCTGTGAATACTCTAAAAACAATTGAATTGTATACTTTAAAAAGATGAATTTATGGTATATTAATTATATCTCAATAAAGCTGTTAAAAAGTAATTTGGTGCTTTGTGCTACCCTCAGAATAGATAGAAAATTAAATTTCAACCTAGTCTTAAGTAACTACTTCTCTTTATATATATAGGAGCTTATGTTGACAATTAATCTTTCAGGAAAGTGAGAGGAGAATTTTTTGACTCATGTTAACATTATAAAAACTGCATATAATAATAATGACAAGGATTTGTTAAATAATAACTGTTACTAAAATAAGTCAGAATCTGTGCCGTATATTTTATGTGTGCTTCTCCCTACAATTCTGAATTAGATGATTCTATTCCCATCTTGCGTATAAGGAAACTGAGGCACTCTTTAGTTTTCAGGGGGCCCATTAACGCTTCCTACTACTTAGAAATTCTGCTTGACTAGAACTTATGATACAAGGCAACTTTATTTTTGTATAGGTAAAAGAGAAACATTTTTAAATTTAGTGTAATTCATCCTAGGCCAAAAGAATTTATGTTTTCAATTCTACTCAAAGGTTGTGAGATTCCTAATAGAGGAGAGGTAGGTGAGTACATGATAGAAGATGTAGACTTCATCTAATAGCATACTGTCTAAAAAGATGGATTAGAAACATAAAGAGCTAATAACACCAAAGATTTTCTTTGCTAGGTTATCTTTTACACATTAATTATACAGAAGAGCTTGCTTAAATGGATACTCTTACTGTAAGAGTGCTTATTTTAGGAGAGTATCCTTTTCCTTACTCTGCACTTAAGTTAGGAGATATTATCACAGAGCTATCAGGGAGATAAGTTGATATAGTAAAAGAAAGTTTATTTCATTTGTAGTATAAGCTTATTCATTTACCTGAACAATGAATCATCATTGTATAGGAGACTATGTCACTATGACAGATACGGTCAGATCATCCCTGTGATTGAGTTTTGCTGTGGTTTGCAATCAGATGTGTGTTCATGAAAACTGCTTTAACTTGGAAAAATTTTAAGATACTCTTACTTGTGCTTCTCCTATACAGCAAAAGCTAATATACCCTATGGTCTCATATAGATATTCATTTTTAAAATCATTCATAAATAAATTTTGCCTGATATATACAAACAACTTGAGAATTTTTCTATAACTCCATTAAAGTCAACAATAACTAAATAGAACAATAAACATTATTTTCAAACTTAAGAATTTTTATTTTCATTTTTTTCTAATTTAAGGGATACTATTTGTATCTGGTCTCATTGGTGCATACATTTTGGACAGATGACAATTAGATTATTTTTTCTCTTTTTTAAAAAAACAAACATTATTTTAAAACCAAGGTGGAGGGAACAAGATGGGATTTACTACTATATACCAATATCGTGCCTTGCTCATTATTCATATTATTTAATTTAATATGCCCTAACCAAAAGCTAAAATAGTCTCATTTTCAGTCAGTTGCCACCAGCTTCTTTTGTATTTTCCCTATATAATAATTAAAAAAAAAGGAAAAATCTAGTTATTTTCTGTTTGCTTGTGTTTTTTCTTTCTCTTGCAGTTTCTTTAAACTTTTGCTTGTGCCATCATGTTTTCTTTCCCCTGAGTGACCTGGCCTGACTCCCATTTTTCACAGTGTCTCTAGTTACCACACAGGTTCCATCAATCCTAGGTTTTGCTGCCCTTCTGCCCGCCTGTACGGCTGGTTCAAAGCTCACAACTATGGAAAGTAGATTCTTTTTTCTTGGTAGCCTTCGCTCTTACTTCATTTGACTTTAGTTCCTTCCTATTACTTGAAGTTTTTGACATCATTTTTTCTGGCAGTTAATTTGGTTGCCTCCCTTCTGTCCTTTGTTCAGTTCTCCTTCATCATTTCCAGCTAGATTTTCCCTTCCCTTTGTACGTCAAATTCTTACATTTCTTTATGAACATAGTAAATGGTCATCAAACTTAATGCTTGTCTTCATTGGAGCCAGCAAATTAAATTTTAGGATCTTATTTAATACATACATGTACACACTGCATTAGAATAAATCAAATTAAACGACGGTGACTCTCTTGCAGAAACACGACGGCCACTTCACAGTCATCCAGTTGGTCGGCATGCTCCGCGGCATCGCGTCGGGCATGAAGTATCTTTCTGACATGGGTTACGTGCATCGGGACCTGGCGGCTCGGAATATATTGGTCAATAGCAACTTAGTATGCAAAGTTTCTGATTTTGGTCTCTCTCGAGTGCTGGAAGACGATCCAGAAGCTGCTTATACAACAACTGTAAGTTATATGCCCTTTCCCAATATAATTTGTTTACTTTTATTGTTTTTAATGTTATTAGAGTAATTCTGTTTTCATTTTCCCAGTGTTCTGCTTTCATTTATCATTTTGCTAATTTTACATCATTATTTAATTGGGAAGTATTTGCCTTATCTGAGTCCCTAGTTAAAAAAAATTTAAAACTTATATTTGACTGTTTTCTTTCTTTCATGTACTGGGACTTTAATATCACACTTGAGGTACATCTCATGACTGCCCTCACAACAAATTTGTCTTTGCCTGAAGAATTGTTGTTGCTTCAATAATTATTTCTGTTATATAGAGTTCAATAGACAAATAGTGCAATCCATTACTAACTCAGTGAGGAACCAGTGATTATGAAATGATTTGTTTTTCAAATGTTATGGAATGATCTGATCATACCTTAAAATGAACAGCATAGGTTTCTCTGGAGATATGTAAGTATACTCTATACCTTTTTCTAAATGATACTTGAGGAAAATGTGAGCAGGAATAAAAGTTTAAAACTTTAGAACAAAACTATCGTCTGTCAATTACATGATCTCAATTCATCACGTGAATAGTTTAAATATTTCTGAATGCTCTAAGCCAATTCATTTCATTGATCTCTTTGGTTATTGTTTTGAGAAATTCAATCTCAAAGTCTCTGTAGAGTTATCTTAAAACTATTATTTGTAAAATTATGTTCTGTTATTTTTTAAACAAAGTCTTACTATTGATTTATTTGACAATAGTTTCAATGAAAAAATAAGTCAGTAAAACTATTCAAGATGTTTTTATTCTGTTCCTTTTCTAACCTTACATATTATTTTGAAAGATGCAGCTCCATTATTTAGTTCCTTTTTATTTCATTTTCTATGAGATTTTCTGAAAATTTGCTGTATTCAATTACTCCAGAATAGATGAAGGTTTAATATTATGAATAGAATATTTTATGCCCTTACTCTATTTCCTTTGTAGAAATGCTCTATATTAATTCATCAATGATTTTTTCACAGTTTCTTCAATGAAGAAATATAGTTCTAAGGAAAATAATTTAATCTCTCATTGTCCATTAATAAAGTAGCAGTATCTATTGATCTTTTAATTTGACCAAGAAAACTTCATAAAAAGTCTATCAATTCTGAAAATAATTTGTTCATTTTAGAAAAAGCATTTTAACGCCATCTTTAATTGAAAAATATCATAACTATTTTTATTTTTGTCAAGGTCTTTATGTTCCTCTCTTTTATTTTTATAAATGTATAACTTAAAACAACTTTTGGAGTTATAGAACAATGCATATAAAATTTTTCTATTAAACATATTATTTCCAACAGTGGAGAATAGTGTTTAAAATTATTTTATATACTATAAATTATAACATTTATAAAAATTGCAACAAATACAATCTGCTAAAAGACTAAAATAGGAAATAACTACTAGACTCCTTGGCTGTAAGCCTATATAGATACACTTGAAATCCCTTATAAAATAATATTTTAACTGCCTTTTAAAATGGGAAGCTAGCAATCAAATTTAAGATAGTAATAAAATTGGCAGGTAACTTAAATTATTTTATATATATATATATATGTTTGTCAGATCAAATTTGACATCTAGACTCTAGGCATTTTCTGTCTTATATCATTATAGAGACTAAGAGGCCTAAAACAGGGCTATTTTAAATTTAGATCAGACTACAGGATTAAACAGCAAATTAGGTAACCAGAATATTAACACTCCAAAAAGTACCTGTGAAAAGCTACAGATTATATCTTGATTAAGAAATAAGTCTCTGAATTTAAGAGGTATCAATTAAATGGCACATAATGTAATCAAGTTATATTTTTTTAAAGTCTCAGAACTACCTTACTGATCTGAGGATTGACTTTATAATGAACATGGACATTCAAGACTTAAAATAGCAAAGTTCTTGCCTTCAAAGATGTTATGCTTTGACAGGGTAGACAAACTAATGCTTCCTTGCAATTGAGTGCATTAAGCAATGTCATTGAGGTTGGAAGAAGGCTTCACAAAAAGACAAAATGTGAGCCAGGTCTTAGAAGATTTCATTAGGCAGACAGTTGGAGGAAAGGTAGTCCAGACAGAGGAAAAAGAAAGAGAAAAGACATGGAAATGCAGAGAAGTAAATGGGCATCTTAATGGGAGTGTGGGGCCAAGAACAGTGGAGGGCCCAAGTTTCTTAGAAGTAATTGTGAAGGTACCTGAGTGGTACTCCAAGAAATTTGAGGGTTTTTTTAAATTTTCTTTAATAGCAACTGAAGACAGATATTGACTTATTTAAATAGGGGAATAACAAAAATAGAAGTATGTCTTAGAACAGCTGTCCCCGATCTTTTTGGCAACAGAGACTAGTTTGATGGAAAACAATTTTTCTACGGACGGTGGGTGGGGAGATATGAGAGTGTGGTTTGCGATGATTCAAGCACATTACATTTATTGAGCAGTCAAACCTCTCTGCTAGTGATAATCTGTATTTGCAGCCACTCCGAGCGCTACCATCACTGCCTCAGCTCCACCTCAGATCATCAGGCAATAGATTCTCATAAGAAGCATGCAACATAGATCCCTGGCATGCACAGTTTACGGTAGGGTTCACACTTCTATGAGAATCTAATGCTGCCACTGATCTGACAGGAGGCAGAGCTTATGTGGTGATATGGGAAATGGCTGTATATTCAGATGAAGCTTCACTGGCTAGCCTGTTGCTCACCTCCTGCTCTGTGGCCTGGTTCCTAACAGCCCACAGATTGGTACCAGTCCACAGCCTGGGGTTGGAGACTGCAGTGTTACAAGATGTTATTGATAATAATGTGAAGAAAGGAAGGAAGTATTGAAGGACAGGAAGACTTGGTAACAGGGATAGCAGTTAGGCATTATTGCTGTAGATTGGAAAGGCCACTTGGATTTAACTAGGCAGTGGTGGCTGGCATAAAGAGGAGGGGAAAGAATTAAAAATCACTGTGAACATATAGTTTATAATGTTTGATAACTAATTAGCTACAAATTGTAAGGAAGAAGGAGAATTTAAAGATGACACTAATATTTTTAGATTAAACAACTGGTTGAATGGAGATGCCATTAATCAAGACAGAGAATCCCTGTTAGAGATGGCCTGGCTAATGGCATTAGATAAAGCAAAACTATAACCAAAGTTCACAGATACTCTATCTCAGAGTCATCAAGATATGCTGAATGAGCATCAGCATGCCATTGACAATTTGTAGAAAACTTTTAGAGCTTTATATGAATGTACTCAGCCCCCAAATACTCTTTGTATTTCCTGGTAAAAGGGATGATATAGTTAGAAAACTTTACTGCCTAATGAAGCTATACCTCAACTCAAGCATACTCTGTATAATAAAATACATGGAAATAATGATCATTTACATGAAAATGATTCTTTGTTTTATAAAAGTATCTACATGAAAATAACTTTAAAGAGCAAGCTCCCTTGACATGTCTTTAAAAATATGACACAATTTTTAGAAGTTGTATCTATATGCAACTATCTTGGAACACATCTTATACCTTAGATGATTTTGATTTTGCTCTTGCTATGTGAATATAATTGCTGTTTCCTTGTTATTTGTAAATGTTTTTAAATTATGCATCAGCAAGGGTTTGGAGGAAAGAGAGCCTGTGAGGGTTTAAGAACAAGAAGACATCGTGGATAAAGGTTGAGTTTTTTGGCATACTTTTTTTTTTTTTGTAATCTTCAAAGGAAAAAAAATCTTTAGAACAGTGTGCTACATGGAAGCTATCCCTTTCTAATCAAAATAGGGGCAGAATAGATAGACATTTTTTGTTACGATGACTTTGCCAATTTAGGGAGCCACATATCACAACCAACAGCAATCAGAGCCGGTTAAAGAAGATAGGCTGGAAAGATAGAGTGAACAGAGTGAGCCCAGCACTGTCAATGGTACTGGACTGGCCCACATGTGCAGATAAGGAGAATGGCCATGAGAACCAGAGTGGCCAGACCAGAACAGATGTAACGAGAGAGATTACCCTCCAACAATGAGTGAGTCCTTTAAAGCCCTATTCAAAAGTCATGTACATGTAATATATGGCAGTGTTATCTACATTATAAAAAGCACTAAAGAGAAGGATGAGATTTACAACTAAATATAAGTAGAAATTCTAATATTTCTTCCTACAATTTGAGTGTTTTGTGTGCCCTGCTCTAGGGCTAAGACATATTCATTCATTGTGTACTTGACATAGTTTATTACAGAGGTGCCATATTTCAGGCCCTATTCTTTGGAGGGCCAATTGTGAAGCAGTTTCACTAGTTACCAATCCCAAGAGAAGATTTTCACTCTGTAGAGAATAGCAAAGATCAAAAGATCATCACTATGCTAAGCAGGAGTCCATACACTTATGCCCGCTGCATCTTGAGCCACTGTGTAGGTCCACCATGCATCAGTTACCTATTTGTCTGAATCCAGTAAGTCAGAATACACTCACACAAGTTATTTGAAGTAGGTTTGTTACTTACAGATAGTCCACAAGGGACAGAAGTCTTGGGTCCATTGTGAGTGCATCTCCCAAGGCTCAAGAAAGCTGCCCAGGGTGGATGAGTCTTGATGCACATGCCCTACTTTTCACCACAGCTGAGGGACTCTGCAAGACAGCCCAACCTGGGTTATATACCTGAGAGGCCACAGGACACACTGGACAAAGCTTTGGAGAACATCCTGCTTCCGGGGAGAGAGGAACAAAGCTTGGGCCATTCTGGGCAGTTCTACTCCCTAATTCAAGATGTGACATTCCTGAGAATGGACAGGAACAAAATCCAGGCATTTTAGACAGTTCCGCCCTATATAAGGGTATTACATTCCCAACATATTCTACAGTTCCTCTTGATAATTACAAGCAAGAAAGGGAGGAGAACTGAGTCTGTCCAAGACCACACAAAGAACTGTCCTGCGCCAATAACCAAAAATAACTAGGTTGTTGAGAAGAGATAAATGGCTACACAGGGACAGAACTAAGAATAACCAAATACAGCATATGATAAGACTCGCATATGTGCAAACACCAAGGGTGAACAATGCAGCATGACAGGGAACAACAGTAAGACAAGATTTTTCTGGTAAAGCATTTAAGCCCTGTGCTAACGTACATCAAGCCTTTGCAAAGAGAACTTAAGAGCTGGTAATGACATGAAAACCAAGAAATATACATTGTGGGTCAAAAATAGAAGGAAAAAAATAGGATCTAGATGAGAACTGAGGCCTTGCTTTTACAAGCTTACCAAGCACTTAGGAGAGACTGGTAAGTGATTATGACCCACATTTAGCAATGCATATATAATTAGTGTTATTTGGCTAAATTAATCTGCATAAAAGTTACTGACAGGATTGTTTTCATTGAATTACATGCTCTTCTGTCTGCTTATAATTCAGGTCCTAAGAAATCACTTCCTTTTCTTAACTGACACACATTCATGTGGACAACTGTTTTATAACCAGTTCCAGAGGAGGGACTGACTCTTTCATTTATACATTGCTAGGCAACCCAGTCTTAAACTTACATTGAAAATGCTAAGCCTTTTTGGTCTCAATTATGGAAATGAGATCCTGTTTACCTAAAAAGAATATTAAAAGATATATTATGGCTCACACTCATCTGTTTTAAGAGATAAGTTTTATTTAAAATATAATGGCAGTTAATGTTCAGATTTTTTAAAAATCATTATGAGTAAATTCTATCTTATATTTTAAAGATCAAAGCAAAATAGAAGAATCATTTTATTGCAATACCTGTTAAAAATTTTGTGAAGCCTTGATTTTAATTTTGAATTACATTCATTTTGTGTTATCCATGGCAAATTTTTTTTTTTCTTTGACAGCAGCAATTGCACATAAGTATTTTCTTTGTTGAAATACAGAGCCTCATTACTGACAACACATAATCTGCATAATTACAGTTCTGTTAACATCTTAATTCTATTTACTTTGCATTCATAGGACCTCTTCCAAGCTCCAACACTTAACCTCCCCTGTTCCACATAAAATATGAAAAAAGTCAAATCCCCTACCAGTCTAAGAAGGCATGGCCTATACCCAACATGGAGATAATTACAACAAATAATGAAGCAGCATTAAGGGGACATACTTAATGCATAAAACTAGGGGGAGATCTTCTTTTGCTTAATTAAAGCATTTATGAATTAGAGTGATTTTCCTGAAATGAACTTTTAAATCTTGAGACATATCCAGTTTCAAGAATATTTTTTAATACAAGTCAGATAAAAATTATTCTAGATCCTTTACTATTCTCTCTTTAAGTGTTTTAACACAAGTAATTGAGATTTGCCTGAAGATCATGTTTAACCTTTTAGGAAAACATACTCAGAATTTTCACTTGTTTTGTCTCTTTTAAATTAATGGCATAAAAAGTTATGCAATGAGAAAAAAAGTTTAACTCCTTTAACTAAAATTATACAATAATCAATACACTGAATAAAAGGACTTACACTGAGAAATGTTTCTGATTTCTTCGATGTTGAAGAATAAAACTTTATCCTTTGAAATCTTACCATGGGATTCTCTGTTGATCAAGTCATTGGTGTGGCTGGTATTGTGCTAAGATACAACATGCAATAAAATGTATATCTTACTCTAAGTCTACTCTAGTTCAACCAGGGCCAAGCTAAAGAATGACTTTAATTTTTGTTTGAGGCTTAGCCAAGCTAAAAATGGAGGGGGGGTTGACAGCTTTGGGTGCAAAGGCAGGCCCTTAGGAAGAAGACCATGAAACCTGCTAGTGTGCAAAAAGCTGCACAGCATAAATAGAATATAAGGACAGGCTCCTGTATAGAATTTGCTGAAAAATTCAAGTAAAGTAAATGGCAGTTTCTTTTAGGCAAACCTAAATTCAGCAGCATGAGTGTAAAGAAAAGAAGTGAGAAAAATAGCAATGTTATCAGAATGCTATAATGTGAAGATTTAAATAACTTCTTGTTCAGTAAAAGAGATCATGAATAAATAAACTTTGAAAGAGTAAAAAACAATAAAATCTAGGCTGGATGAACCAAATTCATCATAAAGAAAGGAGCTATGCCATTTAGGGAAAACAACAGAATGACTTTTCACCAGAAAAAAAAAGTTCTCACTGGACAGATAGTATGATCATAGTCAATCAAAATCAGTCAAATATGTAGATCATTATAATTAGATGAAGAGGAAGAAATCAATGGGCCAGTACTAGAATTTCCTAAATTTAAAGGGAAAAAAAGTACTCTTGAACAAGCAAGTTTTGATAGATTAATTCATGAAAAGTCTGACAGTTTTTATTTACCTTTTTCAATATAAACATTTTGCAAAAGAAATTCTAATGATTTTATGTATAAAAGGTATATTCTCAGAGTTAGTGGTCTCCACACCTTAAGTCTGTATGTCAGAAAGCAATATCCACAGCAGTGGAGATGAAAGAGCAACAAAGCTTAACAAACCAGAGAAAACGTGTGCTAAATGCAGAGTCTTCTCTAATAACTGTTCCAGGAATGAACACCGTATATACCAGCTGGAATCACAGGCTGAGAGACCCAAAATCCTAATGGTACTTGTCTGGGATGGTGGTATCAAAGGGCACTAAATGTCTATGAACTATATTACTTGGGTGAATTGAAAACAGCAGATCTTAAGCATAAGATGGAAATGGAAATCAATAAACACCAAAGGAAATTACTATCTACAGAATTATTTCCTGAAAAGCCCTCATCTCTGAAGCTTGGGAAACAATGGTTTCCCAATTACAGAGCTCTTTGTAGCAAAGCACCCAGAAAAGATTAACATACACAGGAAAAAATGACTGATAAAAAGCTCCATCAGAATTTGTGAAAATAGAGGGGTCCATCTGGCTCAGTCATACATACTATTAAGAAGTCAAGCCAAGCTTTGAAACAGCCTCTATCTTTTATTTGTACAAAGCCTGTACAAAAAGAAAGAAAGAAACCCTTCTTAAGTGTAATCCTTTTGTCTCTCCAATATGTATTTTTTTACAAAAGACCTTAGACCTCAGAAGGCATTATTTAATATAAGAGAACCCTGAAAAACTCTTTCTTTTCAGCACTCAAGATCTGGCAGATGACTTACAAGTAGTTGTTTTGTTTTGTTTCTGTCTAAGGTAATATTCCCTTTATATTTATGGAGAGCAAGAGATTTATCTTTTACGTTTTTGAAAGGTTTCCAACAGCTACAATAATACACTAACTACTTAATGGATGCTTAATTAATTACTGGTAATAAAACCAATAAGAAACAGGTAGAAAGAAAGTGATTGCAACTATAAGTACATTGTCTTCAGTGAAATTACATTTATTTCTTCTCTGATATCACTGATAATCACAACTCACCAAATAAAACAATCTTTAATATATTTTAAAGAGGTGAAAATTTTTCAATAGAAAGTAACAAATGTAGGAAATGTTAAAGCATTTACCACCATGGGTTAGGCTATTCACAAGCAGAGGAGAAAATTCACAAGCACAGGGGAAAATCTCTGAAAGCATTCTACCAAATGCTTTGAGCACAAAAAGATGCCTACAGCCTAGATAAAATCCAAGAAGGATGATTAATAAAATCATATATTTTAATACCTACAAACATCTGAAATGCATCCACTACTTTTAACTTAAATGCTGATCAATGAGAAATAATCAAATGCCAGTCACAGTTCTCAAGATGTTCGGCATACACACCCTGATGATTAACCAAGAATCACAGGAAATACCAAGAGCTATTTGTTTTTGTGTTAGCAACATCCAACACTGTTCAATTCAGAGTTACTCTCCCTGCTCCCAGTGATTTTAGAATAAACCCAGACTAAATTTACTTACTGGGAAAGATCAATCAGCAGATTTCTAGCAAGCAGAGAGTACAATGTCATTGGCTCATCTTGCTTGTGCAGAAAAAGACAAAATAAGACAATGTATGCAAACCTGCTGACTTTAGACCTAGAATTTCAAAGGTACCAACAAAGGAAATAAAGCAATTACTAATGTTTAATTACTAATTTCATCTCTAATGTCAAAAGGATGCTATATTCCTGTGACAAAAAAACTGGAAAGAAAAGTATAAGCAGTACTAGATAAATCACGTGTTTGAAACCTTCATAAGAACACTCATTACTGGCAGTATAAAGAGCTTCACAGCAATGGCAAATAAATTGAAAAATATTATCAGTTATTTATGCTGTTTGGGGCAGACAGACCCTTTTAGCTGCCTATCCACCCTCTCTTGTCATCTCTTTCTTGCTAATGAACTCTTGGAATTTGGATGTTTGTAATGAGTTCAGATCCAAGACATAAATAATGATTTATACATCAGTTATATTTATACCATTGTCTTTTGACACTTAAGTTTTACGCTTTGGTCACTTAATATAAGGGAAATCAAAAGAGAAACTTATGGGAAATTTTCTACTTGAAGTCTACCAGAAATAGGCTTGAGTGAAGAGCTTTCTAGTACTGTTTTTTTCACTTTCTTTATTGCCTTGAATATGGTCTTGGAAGGACATAAGGCTTGGAGCTGTGACAGCCCTCTTGCAGTTATGAACAATAAGCCTAAGGAAGCAAATTCAATGCTGCGGATGGCCAAGTAGAAGGACCAAAAGAGGCTGGCTCCCTGATGAAATTGTTGAGCTTCTTCATCAATACAGAAATCACTTACTCCTGTTTTTTATTTATAATTTCATTTAATGTCTCATTTGCTTAAGCCCCTGAGGGTTGGACATTATGACTCTGTAACTTGTATCTGAAGATATTCTGATACAGTAATCAACAAATAGGAAAATTTCCATATTAATAAATAATATATAGAGAAAAATAACAAAATGAAGAGTTTAAGTATCACCACAATCATACAAACTGACTACATTATCTAAGGAAACTATAAATATAATTAGCTTGAAGACCCAATAATCATAATTTACTCATTTAAAATGTATTTTGATATTATTAATAAATTGGGCAATGAAGACAAAAGTGCTTAGAGTCTCAACAAAATAAAAAATAGACAAGTGAGATTGCATCAAACTAAAATCTTCTGAACAACAAAGGAAACAATCAACAAAATAAAAAGGTAACCTGCAGAATAGGAAAAATATTTACAAATCATATATCCGATAAGGAGTTAATATCCAAAATATATAAAGAACTCATACAGTTCAATAGCAAAAATACAAATAATTGTAAGATCATTTAAAAATAAGCAAAGAACCTGAATATACATTTCTCAAAAGAAGACATACAAATGGCCAATAAATGTAAGAAAAGGCACTCAACATCAGTAATCATCAGGGAAATGCAAGTAAAACTACAATAAGATATCACCTCACACCTGTTAGAATTGCTGTTTTCAAAAAACCAAAAGATAACAAGTATTGGTAAGGATATAAGGAAAAGTGAACCCTTGCACACTGTATGTGGTAATATAAATTGGTACAGCTATTATGGAAAACAGTATGAAGATTTCTCAAAAAATTAAAAGCAGAGCTACCATATGATCTAGCAAGTCCACTTCTAGGTATATAACCAAAGGAAATGAAATTAGCATCTCAAAGAGATGTCTATACTCCTATGTTTACTACAGCATTATTTACAATAGCCAAGATACAGAAACAAAATAAACGTCAATGAATACATGCATAAAGAACATGTGGAATATTATCAAGCCTTTAAAAAGAAGAAATCCTGCAATTATTGACAACATGTATGAACCTGGAAGACATTATGCTAAGTGAAATCATCCAGACTCAGAAAGACAAACACTATACGATCTCATTTATATGTGGAATCTAAAATAGTCAATCTCACAGAAGCAGAGTGTGAAATGGTAGTCGCCAGGGGCTGAGGGGAAAGGAGAATGGGAAGATGTTAGTTAAAGGATGCAAAGTGTCAGTGAGGACAAATATGTTCTATAGATCTAATGCACAGCATAGTGACCATTGTTAACAATACTGTATTGTATACTTGAAATTTGCTAAGAAAGTGGATCATAAGTGCTCTCACCAGAAATTTTTAAAAAAAAAGTAACTATGTGAAGTGATGGATATGTTAATTAGTTTGATTGTGGTGATCATTTCACAATATATATCAAAACATCAAGTTGTACAATTTAAATATATATAATTTTTATTCTTCAATTATATCTCAGTAAAGCTGAAAAATGCTAGAGTCTGGGGAGAAGAGAGACATTAAATTATCATACTATTGAATATTTAATTTTACCATGAGATTTTGTATAACATATGTGTATTGGTGCCTACTTGTGTCAGACACTGTTCTGGTCATTGAAGATATTTCGGTAAACAAGCTTTTTTCGTGCACTTTACAGTCTTGAGTACGGCAAAAATAAAGATAATTTTAAAAAGAAAAAAAGATATTCTCAGTGAGATAAATACTGGACATATATAACAAAAAATAAAAAAAACAGAAATGAGTCACTACCTTGGAAGGCATGGCCAGGAGATACTTCTTTGTTAAAGTGGTATTTGAAATGAGACCTGAAAATTACAAGGGTACCAGCCAAGAAAAGATCTGAAGTCAGAATGTTCTAAGATGAGGGAAAAACAAATATAGCTCATAAGGTGAGAACAAGCTTGGCATATTTTGGAACTAGGAATGAGGCCAAGATGGTAGACACACTGAGAAGCAGGGGAGAGTGGTAAGGAAATAAGGACAGAGGGCTCAGATCCTATAGGAATTCAAAGGTTGTGGAAAAGAGTAGAAATTATGTTCTGTGTATAAGGGAGGCCATTGGATGATTTTAATCAGAAGATGATATAACAGGATTTGTGTTTTTAAGAGCTCACTTTGGCTGATATGTTGAGAATGATTTGCAGAGGGACAGGAAGAGAGCAAAGAGATCCATTTGCACCACCCTAGACAGGAAATGATGGTGCTTGGTATAGGCTGGTAATGGAAAAAATGGAGAGTGGTGGAGAGACTTGGGATATCTTGTGCCTGGAAATTATACACATACACATACACACACACACACACACACACACATATAATGTTTTGTTTTTAAAGATAAGGAAATTGAGGCCCAAAGAAATTGAGGGATATACACAAGTCACGTGGTTACTCCACAGGAAACTATGTATTTCCCACTGCAAATTCTCTTCTATCATATGCAAAGTCCTTCCATCTCTCACCTCTGAGACCCTTGCAGAAGGCAGTGAACAGCAGTAGTTGAAAGTCTTTGAAGGCTGAGAAACAAAGAGAAAGATCTTTTAGTCTTTTGCCATATATATTACAAATGTAAACCTATCTCAGAATTTTTTTAATTTTGTTTTTCAAATTTTTAAAGTTATTCTACAATGAATATTTTACTTCTATGTTAAGGGAAAGAAAACAATATATGTTATAAAAAATAAAGAAGGAAATAGTTCCTGACAGACTTCCAATATATCCTTCTGATCGGTATGTTTAAAATTTCTTCTCCCTTGTAGTAGTCAGTAGTTTGATTGTTTTAGTGAGACTTATTTAATCAAAAGCATGGCTGGAGGTCATTTCACTGGGCAACATTTATTTGTAAATGAAAGATAAAGATACTAAGGAAATGAACATTACTATTACTGATTTTTTAAAATGGAATCCTGGGCAGTATTCCAAGAAACTTCAGATTCTTCCAGAGTTTCAAATTCAATACCTATTCCTCATTGTCACCACAGGGCCTACTATTAAGCTCCACAATCATCAACTTTTCCAGGACTATAAATTATCATTAGGAGATCCAAACTAGAGAAAGCACAGAATTTCAGAGTGTGCATTTTAGAGATAAAATACTGAATTCCAAGCATTATAGAAATTTATCAGTATCCTTATTAAGAAATAAAGACCTTTTTTCCCCATTTACTGTATTTTCCCACCTGGCTATCCCTTGGTTGGTTTGGGTGAGCTATTTACTGATCATGTTTTCATAGGTCAAATATTTGCAGGCATGGTTCGTTACAGGAAAGCAAAAGAAAACCACTGATAAAATGACTGAAAAGAGCTATTCCCCAGTCTCTCCTTTGGGCCTCTTTCTCTCTGCAAGGAACAGCTCTGAATGTATCCATGATCCATCAATATTTTCATACATTCAGATCGTGCCTTGTTTGCATTAACATAAATGCACAAAGTTTTACCATACCTGGTTTTGTTTCTTTAAACCTGCAATAAGAACAGGATATTATCATAAAGCATGTACATTATTCAGATGTTTAACCATGCTCTTAATCATTGTGTAGTATGTGTCAGAAATAGGCAGCTGCTAAATGAATTATATATAATGTTTTCTAGAATACTCTTGCCTGTATATATTGCATAATTTAGATCCTAACATATTCTGGTCCTTAATTCTCTTCTTTTTATAGAAATTGAATCATTACCTGGTTCTTTTTAGTGGTTCAAAAGTTTGTTTTCCATACATGCTATAAAAGTAAAATTCTTTAATGGAAGGCAACATTTTAAATTTAAATGTTATAGCATATATTTTTCTAAAGACTCAGGTTTTTCACTGGAAAGTTTTCTGGCTGTGCTTTTAGTTATGGTGAAGATACATTTGCTTTTAAAAATAATTTCCACTAAAAGAAAAACAGAAATTCAATAGAACTGAGTTGCATTCTCATATAAAGTAGCAACTAACAAAGAAGTCAAGGAGTAAACTATTTTACACCGTTGTCTGCACCCCATCCTCTCTAGGTTTCATAATTGAGGCATTTCAGTAGCCCAATATGGACGTGGAGTCATTAAGTAATGAATAAAACACTGTAGAAATAATACGGTAGAGAAATAGTGGGTTTTAAACTTGGAGCTCTGATTTTAATCTCATTTTGGCCCCCATTCAGTGAACAAACATGGGTCACTGATTTAAAATCGTTGTGCCTCAATTTCCACATCTTAAATAGAATTAATAAATCTTGTTGCTCTGTACAGGAATATTATAAGAACCAACAAGATAATAATTTAAAGTATGAATCCTAGCCACTATTGAGACTAACAGTATACGAATCACCTAAGACACTTATTTAAGATGAAGAGTTAGAGTTTTAGCCCCAAAGATTCATTTTCATTCAGTAGGTCTGAGGGAAGAATAGCAAGATATGATCTGGAAATCTGGGTTTTTAATAAACATGCAGTTGATTGTGGAACAGGTTATCTCAGGGCTCCATCTTGATTAACTGCTCTAATACAATTTAGACACATGTGCAATTGTTTCCTCCTGCAGCCTTACACATCGTTAGATAAGACAAAAGTCACAAGCAGGTAAAAGATTTGTCAATACAGTGGGAAAGGGGATGGGAAGGAGGAGATGGGAGTGGATTATGGGAAGCTAGAGCTGTTCTACTTACACTAATAAGAACATACTGCACAGGCCGGGCGCGGTGGCTCACGCCTGTAATCCTAGCACTCTGGGAGGCCGAGGCGGGTGGATCGCTCGAGGTCAGGAGTTCGAGACCAGCCTGAGCAAGAGCGAGACCCCGTCTCTACTAAAAATAGAAAGAAATTATATGGACAACTAAAATATATATATACAAAAAATTAGCCGGGCATGGTGGCGCATGCCTGTAGTCCCAGCTACTCGGGAGGCTGAGGCAGTAGGATCGCTTAAGCCCAGGAGTTTGAGGTTGCTGTGAGCTAGACTGACGCCACGGCACTCACTCTAGCCCGGGCAACAAAGCGAGACTCTGTCTCAAAAAAAAAAAAAAAAAAAAAAAAGAACATACTGCACAATAAAAATTAATAACTTCCCTGACATTATTCTTGGTGTTATGCTATACTATCTAGCCCAT